>NC_081563.1:22095800-22162682 GCF_022355385.1 Mustela nigripes | reverse complement strand
GGGGCTCCATCCCAGGACCCTGAGATCATGACCTGAGCCAAAGGCAGTGGCTTAACCCACTGAGCCACCCAGGTGCACCTGGGGCCCTCTTTTTTTTTTTTAAATAAATGTATTATTATTATTATTATTATTTTGACAGAGATCACAAGTAGGCAGAGTGGCAGGCAGAGAGAGAGGAGGAAGCAGGCTCCTCGCTGAGCAGAGAGCCTGATGCGGGGCTCGATCCCAGGACTCTGAGATCATGACCTGAGCCGAAGGCAGAGGCTTTAACCCACTGAGCCACCCAGGCGTTCCCCTGGGGCCCTCTTTAATAACCACCTTCTTCGGCTTTTAACCTAAGGACCGGGGCAACACCTTATCTCCTGCATTTTAAGCTTTCCTTGAACTCTGGAAAGCTCCCACCTGAGTTTGTGAGCGTGACACTGATTCGCTAGACACTTGGGCGGTTCATCCGGCACATGTGATGATGCTGAAGGTGACACAGTATTTGACCAACTGTACTCCCCACCTTCTGACAGCCCCCCTGGACTCGAGAGTTCAGCCATGTACTCTCGCTGACTGCCCATCCTCTTACTACTCTTACGGTGCCATTACTTGTCTCAAATTTTCGTAACCATCTCAAAGAGGCAAGAAACAATCTTCCTTCTTTCTTCTTTTCAGCCTGATGTACAAAGATCTTCCAGCAGCCAGTAAATGCTGGGGGCTCCAGGTAAGGCCCTCAGGACCAGAGGATAGGGCTTCCATGTGAGAGCCTCTGAGTCGGGCAACCCCGTGGAAAGGAGTCGGAAAAGTACCCATGCTCACTGGGGAAACAGGAAGATGATCCTGTGAGCAAGAGGGTCTGGCAGAGTCACAGTGGGGAAGCAGGTAACAGGAGAGAGGGATCAGGGAAAAGGCCCACTGGAAGGAGCCCCAGACAGTGGAGGGAGGTCCAAACCAATACCATCAGATGGGTTTCTATTTTTTTTGCCTAACAAAGTTTCATGAGTCGACTCAAATGTTTGCTCTGACTTTCTGCCCCTAAGGAGGAAGAAGGTAGTTAGTCCAAGGATCTGGAATTGGAGGCATTGATTTCCAAGTATGGGAAAAATCCATTAAAAATGAGCACTCACACTCTGTCTTCATTTCCTCATACTCTGTCTTCACTCCATTCCTAGCATAGACAACATGGAATTCCAAAGAAGGAGAGCTGAGTAACAGAACATAAAGGGAGATTCATTTCACAGATGAGAAAACTGAGGCCCAGAAAAGTTCTCAGAATCATTCAGCCAATGACTGTAGAACTGGTGGGACTAGAGCTCTGTCTCCTTACTCACTCTGTTCCTTTTCTTCCCTTCTACCTGTCCAATCCCAGCTGCCAGGACTGCTTAGGGGTGAAAAGTTTGCCTTGGAGCGCCCTCCTCTGGCTCTGGCTCTGGCTCTGGGCGGCGGGTACAATCATGATGTAGACCCCGGGTTCTTGAACTTGGAATGAACCATGCAACAGAATCACCTGCAGGGCTGTTGAAACAGATTGCAGGTCTGTCCTAGGAGTTTCTGATTCAGTAGGTCTGGGGCAGGGACCAATAATCTGCATTTCCAACAAGATCCAAGGTGATGCTGATCTGCTAATTCAAAGACCACTGATTGAGAATCTCTGGTGTAGGCAGAGATCTTGTGGCTCTTGCAGCCAAAAGACCTGGGTTCAAGTCCCAGCTTTACTCTGTACTGAAACCTTGAACACAATATTACTCAATCTCCTGGCATCTCAGTCTCTTCATCTTTTGATGGTAACTATAATAACCACCCAGAGAGTTCCTGTATAAAATAAATAAATCTGATGTAAAACTACCTGAGGATTGCTGTACAGATGCTGTGTGAATACACAGACTCACCGACATGGCCCTCGTCTGGAGAGATGGCACTGTGGGCCAGGGGAGGCCCATGGTGACAGGGTGTCGTCCTCTTAATGCCACTCAAAAATACCACAGACCCGGCAGAAATGGTGTTCATTCTTGCACAAATACTGCCGGAGGAATTATTAGGCCCCCCCACCCCCGATTTACAAAGGTGAATGACAGTCCCTGCCCCAGAGGCGCAATAAGAGGAAGATAAACATGCAAATCCTAACAATTACTTACTGGGTGATGAGCCAGGGAAGGAACCCTATGCCTTGGAGCACAGGGCATCTAATCCTGTCTGGGAAGTCAAGCAAGATTTGGAGGCATCTGACTTTTGAATAGGGTCTTGAAGGATGAATAGGAGTTCTTTAAGAAGAGAAGTGGGGGCACTCCAGGAAGAGGAAATAGTATACACAAAGTGGTCACAGAGGCATGGAAATGCCTAACATCTTCAGGGGAGTAACAGTAGTTCTGTATAGCTGGAGCCCAGCGGGTCTAGGGAGAGATAGCAGAAGAGAGGATTAGCAAGCGAGGCTGAGGCAAGATTCTGCAGAGTCCTGGACACCACACTAAGAAGTCTGGATCTTATCATGGGTCTGGTGGGAAGTCACTAGAAGACACCCACCTTCTCCTTGGAGGATTCCTTGGGGGGAAAAATCCTTAATGTATCCCCAAGATGAAAATTTATGAGCCAAGGTACTTCACCAACCTCTGCACCACCAGTGCGTCTGAGCATTCCCTGCCAGGAAGCCAAGCCCAGAAAGGCCTCCCGAATTGGGTGGGGACCCTTGGAAACGAGCTCCCCTGGAAGGCACGGGAGCGGAGGAGCTGCCTCTTACCTCTTTCCCTCATCAGATAGGCGGCACTTTCCCAAGATTTCCTCATTCCCTCTCCCCTTGGGTGTGGAGTCACTGGGAGAACAAAAGACTGTTATCTTAAGCTAAGAAGCCTTGGGAGGGGAGGAGGGCGGTGTAGGCGCTGGTGGGGTGGGAGGACTGGCGCTGGGGCCACGCTGAAGCAATCCGGGAAGAGCCCAGTGCAAACCGACACCTGGGAGCAAGCCCCTGCCGCACTGACCTCACTGAGCTACGGGGAGTTTCGGCCCGAAGAGCCAGGAGAGGTGTCTACTCCAGCGCCTCCTTTACATTCAGAGGTGGCTGGAGATCCCGGAGCTCCCTCCCCGCATCTGACTCCAAGATTTAAAGCCCCAGTCTTGGGAAAAGTGGTGGTTTCTCTGGCCACTGGCCTGCTGCATAGTCCCCAGCCAGCCAAATCCCTGCCCGCCTTTCAGAGTCCGTCTTGTTTCCAAACAGGCAGATAGCGGAGGGGAGAGCGCAGAAGGTGGGTGCTGCTGTTTCTGGAACCAGCAGCGGCAAGGAAAGGGGCCAAGCTGCTATTCAGAATTGCATGGGCTGGGGTTTTTATACCGGTTCCTCTATCTCCAGCGGAGGGGGAAGTAGATAGCTCAGGCGGGAATAATCCCTTTTGTTTTCAGGAAAATACTTTAATAGGTCTTTGGGTTACGAAAGTTTAAAATTCAACCTATTCTGGAAAAGAGACAAAGCAGTTCGGTATAATGTGAAGCTACAGGCCCTGCATCATAATTGTAGAGGGTGGTCTTCCTTCGGAATGAACGGGCATCTCTTCAGGGTTTTGTTAAACGCTGCAGCCTGGACTTAGCTGTGCTTTGGGGAGGTGTGGAAGGGGCCCCTATGGGCTGCGGAAGAGAGAAGGACTGAGCTCCTGGCCAGCAGGGAGGGCCTCCCAGTCGGTGTGGGATTCCCAGGAGGCCTCACAAATCCTGGAGGAGGAAAGCCAGGAAAGGCCTGAGCCAGGACCTGGGCTGTTCCTCTTCTGGTGGGGGTTGTGATCCCTTCCTCTCTCTGGCAGGTCTACTGAGACCATCAAAGCCCTCCCCAAACCCACAGAGCTCTTTCTGAAAAGACCACAAAGTCATGTAAAACTGGCACATCCACCCCCAGGCCCCTGCCACAGCCCACCCAGGGCAGAGTAAGTACCCCTCTGTGAGAGCAGAGCCTCCCCACCTTTCAACTTGGTTCTGTTAGTAGCCCCAAAGTCTGGTGGGACATGGACAAAACCAAAAGAACCTTTGAGTTACTAAATGTTTTACTTTTAAAATTTTTCTTTTTCCTCAATACTTTAGTTTTATAAGGTAAAATACTCTATTTTGAGAAAGTTGTTCGAGGAAACTGGATCATCGTGGGATTAAGGATGCATGTTCTGCCAGGCATAGGGAACTGGGTTTAAGGCAGTAACCAAAGGAAGGAATAAATAGACATTTGGGGGTTAAAGCACTTCTGTCTTACATTAGTGTAAAAATTACATTAATCTATTATTTATATGAATATATTGTAAAGATGATAAATATATTACTATATATTTTAACATAAATATATTATAAATAACTAAAACCAGTGATTTATAACAGAAAAATCCATGTTAAATATAATACACTACTTTATAGAAAATATAAATAATATGTAAGTGGTAAAAGCCATAAATATCACCAGTTATCTCACCACCAAAAATTAATTGACATTAACCTTTCAGAATACTCCTTCAGAGCTTCCTCTATGCATATAAACAAATTACTAGATAGCCTGAACATTCACCTACACTTATTTTACAATCCCCATAAAAAAAGAATATGCTTCTTCTTCAATACTTCTAGTAATAATCCCAGAGCCAACTTTCATGGGCCCAGCTGGAGACTTGTACCTATCCCTGAATCTAGAACCTACAAAAGCCAATTTAATGTATAAGATAGTTTAAGTGAATGTAAACTTTTTTAGTTATAATTAATGGATAAATGAGACCATGTATGTGGACGTTCTTTGCACATGTGAGTAATTATGAAGATCATTGATTATAAACATTATTATCACCACCCTTTCCCCATCCTTCTTCTTCCTTTCTCCTTGTTTTATCTTCTTTTCTGCTTTCTCCTCATCCCACCAAGTCCCCATCACATCTGGATTAACTAGGCTGTGGTGGACTACTGAGGAGACCAAGTACCATTTATAGTGGTGTTTCCTTGGGCAATGTGGTGTGTGGGAACACACCATTAAAAGGATACCTCCATCTCTCATTGCAGTCAAATTGGCTTCTGAGAACTTTGTCTGGAGTGAGGAAAAATGTGGAGAACATACCCCCTCTCTCGCAGCAAAGGCAAGCCCTGCCTTTTACACTGTCTACAAAACCATTTAGGGCACAGATTTTGGTAGAATTAAGAGTTTGTCGCTCAGGTAGTACCTACGAAGAATACATTTTTTGGTCAGTGGACCTCCTGAAGGACACTTCAACTGGAGAAAAGCCAGAGAAAAACAGCCACGATGACTCAAAGCCTGGAGAGGATATCAATGTGAGAACTGGCATTTTAGTTTGGCAAATTGAAGACTGGGAACAGATCAGGGACTTTAAGAACAAAGTGACATAAAGTCCTTTGTGGAGTTTTAGGCACTTGAAGTAAGTAGTTTGGGAACAATTAAAATGAATTCCTACTTTAAAAAATGGGTGGTTGACAAGACAGGTATACTGGAATTGAGTGAGTAAATGGCTGATAGATAGTGGGAACCAGATTTCTTATTTCTGGAGTTTATATTTATAGATAAACATGGGGAGAAGGCTAAAATGATCCAGTTAATGAATTAGAGTTGAAGACATCAGTGGGAACCCATGCTTAACTTAATATAGAAATAGTTACATATGGAAATATTTATAGATATGTGTACATACATCTATTTCCTTGCTATATCAGCTGAGAAGACCTAGGGAGAATGACATCCCCATAGAAATAAGCATATCTAGCACCAGACTGTGGCTTTTTTTTTTTTTTAAGATTTTTCTTTATTTATTCGACAGACAGAGATCACAAGTAGGCAGAGAGACAGGCGGGGGGGAGGGGAAGCAGGCTCCCTGCTGGGCAGAGAGCCCGATGCGGGACTCGATCCCAGGACCCCGAGATCATGACCACTGAGCCACCCAAGTGCCCCCAGACCGTGGTTTATAATGCCACTCTCCAATAAAAGGACTAGATCACCTTGGAGAAATGGCTGATTCTGTAACTGGGGCAGGAACTATGCAGGATGAGCCAGGAACATTTAATAGGGACAAGAGGTAAGGCAGTACCCCAAAAGTCCACAATGATGGGGGAGGTGGAAAGAAACCCAAAAGGACACAGTTGAAAGAGCTGGTCAAAGCTGGAATAATTTGAGAAAGAAAATAAAGTAGTATTGTATTGTCATTCAAAGTATAAAATAAATATCCGTGAGTTCATCTTGATATGAATAAGTAAGTCAATTAGGAAGAACAGATAACATCTCACACACAGAACAATTCCACATAATTTCTGTTGTTACATAACTCCCCACCCCTTAATTGTGGTCTCCCCATAGTGACCTCTTTAAATAGAGGACAGTTTGGAAAGGAGTGAGGCAGGAAGTAACTCTACAGTGCAGACACATGTTAAATACTAGCTTAGCCAGTTGATCAAGGTCAACATCAATAGTAATAAGTCATGTTGATAAATATGTACCCTTGATACAATATGGCAAGAATGGCACTTCACCTCAGTGGTCTTCCTCCTAAAAAATCCATGACCCAAGTCCAATTGTGAGAAAAGCATTAGACAAATCCCAGTCAAGGTGCATTCTACAAAATGACCAATACTCCCCCAAACTGTTAAAGCCATCAACAACAAGGAAATTCTGAGAAACTCTCACAGCCCTGAGGAGCCTAAGGAGACATGACAGCTAAATAATGTAGAATCCTGGATGTGATCCTGCAACAGAAAAGAGGACATTAGGGAAAAGCTAAAATACCTAAACCAAGTTTGCGCTTTGTTAATAATGAGGTATCAATATTGGTTCACTTATTGTGTCAAATGTATCATACTAATGCAAGATGATAGTAACAGGAGAAAGTGGGTGTGGAGTATATGAGAATTCTGTGCCATCATGGCAATTTTTCTATAAATCTAAAACTATTCTAAAATAAAGGGTTTTTTTTTAAAGTACCTAATTGTATCATGCGCCAAAATGTTCACTTGATTTTTGGGGGGTGGTAGGATCATGAATGCTTGCTTTATTTTGTTAAAGGATTTTACTTATTTATTTGAGAGAGAGAACAAGAGCCAGAGAAAGGGCAGAAGAACAAGCAGACTCCCCACTGAGTGGGCAGGCCAATGTGGGGCTCCATCCCAAGATCCCGAAATCATGACCTAAGCCAAAGTCAGATGCTTAACCTACTGAGCCACCCACACATCTCCATGAATGCTTGATTTACCGTGCTGTTCCAATTTTTCTACAATGTACTATTTATAAAATCTGTAAACATTTTTTTAAAGTTGTAGGAACTTCTAGTTGGACAACAAATTAATAATATGCCTTTATCTCCTCTCCCTCCACACACACACAACTTTTTTTTTTTTTTTTTTTTTTTAAGTATAGACCTATGAGAATACGGAGAATAGAAGTGAGGACATTAGTGGACAAGAGAGTAGTTCAGCAATTTGGGGATGATTGAAAGTGGCTGGAAGAGAGGTAACTGAGGTAGTAGGGTAAGTAAAACTAAGAGAAGGGCCTGGAGAGGGAATTGATGGTGATGATGAGGCAGATTCTACCCATAGATCCCAGAGAGATGGGGAGCCCAGAGGCAGCAGGTTTTGCAAGAAGTGGGTTTGAAGCATGAGCTAAACACTAGAGATTTGGTTGAAAAAGATATGTGAAGAAAGAACATCTCCAGATCCCTTCTTAATCCCATATAGTCAGGGAATTACGTCCCTACCAGAGAAGGGTTTTTCTTCTCTAGAAAAATTGAAACAGAGCACCTCCAAGTTCAGTGACTCCACCAACAATAGAAGGGCAGCTGTCTGGCTGAAAACAGGTAAATCAAGTGTAAGTTCACATGTTAATATTGGAGTCATTTGGCAGATTCCATTACCCCATTCCCAGAAAGGGACTGTTAGGTATACGTCCCCTGGGTAGACGAATGGAGGAGTCTTCACTGGAAAACACTTACTACCTCCGGAGAGAAATCCTCTAAATAATAACTTTTTGTGATCTCCCAATGAAATGGCCTGAGAGTGAAGCCCACTCATCAAATCCCTCTCATGTCCCCACACTGCACACACAGTTGCCAACCACGTTGACAGCTCTCTGTTATTGTTATTGTTGTTGTTGTTGTTGTTGTTGTTTCTTTCTTTTTTCTTTCTTTCTATTTTTTTGACACCTCCCTGTTTTAAAGGACTGTATGGCCCGGGATCACCAGAAATTTGCAGAAACCACCCCACATGAAAGAGACCAAAGCAAACAAACATTAAAAACAGAAAATGAACTTAGAGGAAACAGAGATGAAGAAAAAAAAATATTTTTTATATATCATTTTAATAAATAGCCTCAGATCTAGAAGAAGATACACTCCTATGAGAAAGTACAGGATGGTTTGAAAAAGGAATAATAATCAGAGGATGAGCAAGAGCAATTTGAAATTTAAAATGTGATAGCTAAAATAAAAGATTCAACAAAAGAGCAGAAAAATAAAGTTGAAGAAATCTCCCAGAAAGTAGAATAAAAGCATCAGTGAAAATTAGTTTCAGAGAAAAGAGTTTTAGAGAATTATTCAAGGTGTTCTGACATCTGTATTCAATTTCAGAAAACAAAATATGGGAAATTTTTTAATAATAAAAATATAAGAAAATTTCCCAGAAAGGACATACATCTCCAAATTAAAGTTACCCTCTAAACGTTCAGGAGAATAGAGGGGAAAATACCAAGGCAATAATTTTAAATTTCAGAATGCTAAAATAAAAGACATAACCTAATAGCTTCTAGAGAAAAAGATCATGTTGTCTGTGAAGGTGTAAGAAGCTGTGGAATCAGACCTCTCAACAGCAGTACAGGATGCTGGAGGACAGCAGTGTTGGGCACCCTAAGTTCTGAGTGAAAATTATTTTTATCCTATAATTCTATACTTATCGAAATAAAGGACAAGTATAAGTGTGAAATAAAGATATTTTCAGATACGTAAGAACTCAAAATTTGTACCTCCCACACACCTTTTCTTAGGAAGATAGTGAAGGATATGATTCAGTGAAATGAAAGGCTAAGCCAAGAACCAGGAACAAGGGGATGCCAGAAAACAGAAACAATCCAAAGGATAAGAATGATAAAAGGAAGTCCTAAGATGACACCTGAGTCCCAGGTGTAAAGAGCAATTCATCCAAGTTGAAGTAAGATGAGAGAGGGCATAAAAAGGAGACCTCCAGGGGTAGATGGCAGGAAAGATATTGATAGATTATTTGATACATTTGGACATTTGGAAAAAAATCCCTAGGTGTTTAATAGATACATAGAAAACATTTTTAAAATACTAGCAATAGTTATTTAAAAAAAAAACTAAACAAAAGAAAAACTACAGCAACTGTTAACTGCAAGAAAAACACAAAGTTAGAAGGAACGTAATTTATAATATTGTTCAGCAGTAAATAAAATTTACATAATAAAATAGACATGACTACTGATTTAGTTTTTAAAAATCATATTATATGAGAACACAAGAGAAGAGAAAATGTAAGAAAACTAAAATTTCAATTACCATGAAGGAAATCAACAGATAGCATCTGTCAAGCTCATGGGAGTCAAGGCAAGGCAAAGGCCTGATTGAGTCAACCAATAAAAATGTAATGGGCCACTTTTAGATTTAGATAACTTATTATCACATAAGACAACAAAAAGAAGCCAAACTTGTCAGCTCCCTGTGACCCTGGTCCCAGACACCAAAAAGGGTGACACTAAAGCAAAAGGGGCCAGATGACTGAAGCGTGAGTTATGAGACACCTACCTATTGTTGAGGGGCCAATTCTAGACTGTGGCTAAGCAGTTTCATGTTCTGCAACTCTAGTCTGAGGTATGCTTTAGTGATTTGGAATAGAGAAGTGGGGAGGTCTCGGAGATCATAGGTAGAAAGATAAAGATATGGGATTTTAAAAAAAAGTGATAAGATTCCTATAATGAGAATACTGGGATAGAAATTTTTAAAAATGGCAGGAAAAAAAGCGCCCAAGTATATCATAAATCGCATTGAATATAGATTTAATGTATTAATTAGAAATTAATACTTCCAATTAAATCTCTTAATCAAAATCCAGCTAGACACTGTATTAGAGAGGAACAAGCCTTGAAACAATTATATAAAATAGACGAAAACAAAGGGATAGAAAAAGAGACACCAAGCAAGTATTAATTAATAAAAAGCTAGTTTTAATTCAATGTTATTGTCAAAAAAATAATTTTTAGCATTCTTTTCTTTAGTCTTTTTCTTATGTGTGGTATGTTTATTACTCTAGCAAAGCAGATACAGAAAATGCTACATAGAACTGAGATACTGCCATACCAAAGGGAAAAGGGAAAGGAAAAAGAAAACACTACAGTATTGGCTTTGGAGCTGGGCAAAGGGTAGTTTTACTGGAAGCTGAAAAAAATGGTGCCCTATGTGTCACAGTGGTGCAACATTTGAGAAACTGTCATCTGTGATCACTTGGAAGGCTTAGGTACCTAATGAACTTGTAGATTCAAGTGAAGAGGCTGGGAAACAGGATGTTTAGTAGTGTGTCCTGATTATTACCACTTGCATTTGACAATGTTCTACAAGACAGAAGAAGGCTTAGAAAATGATTGGCTGGTTTTCAAGAAGGAATTTAAGATTAACAGGGAATCCAGAATTTGGGGACTTGCAGGGCTGAAAGATCAACAGAAAATAAAGCAGAGAAATGTTTCATGCAACAAGGTCAATGAAGACACAGTCTTTTAGGCAAAGACTTGTTAAAACTGCTAAATAGAACTAGACCAAGAGCCCATCCTACCAATGAGAACACGCAGTGGCCCCAGCTCCTGTTCCATGCATTCTTCCCCATGAGAGGCTGCTTCCTCAAGGGAGGCTCAGAAGAGCTCCAGCTGTCACAGGAGTTCATCTACAGAACTGATGCATCTGGTCCAGGAGTTTGTGTTTGGACTCACCCTCCTGCCTTCTGAGACTTCCCAGAATTTCAGTCTGAGCTCAAGGCCACATCTGGTCCTGACAGGCCAAGACAGAATATGAGAAAGATGAAGACCCCATCACACCAGTTAATGGTCTTCTCTGCCTGTTCTGCTTCCTGTTCCACAGTGCCAGAGCGCATGGGGACTGGAAGCATCAGGACCCTGGAAGCAATGCTGATAATTGCTGCAGACCTGTAGAGAGGGCATGCATGAACACAGGCACGGCAGTAGGAGAAGCTGCAGAGACCCAAACCACCTATTCACGTAGGAAGTCTCTGCATAAACCAGCACCTAGAGAGATGAGGGGGTGGATGAAATCCTAACATGGAAGGTGGGCCAGGGGGTATCAGACTTGGTATCTTTGGGCTTAGCAGTACGAGCCAAAAGCCATGGATTTGGACGTGACTGTCACCAAGAGCTCCATGTTTTCCCAGTCACCTCCCTACCACCCCCACCCACTTTGTTCCACCAATTGCCACGCAAACTTAGACTTGGGTTAAGGGGTCTTCCCCCACCTCACTGAGTACTGAGCTAACTACGAGGGCATTTTAATTTAAAAGTAAATTCATAATCTAAGGGTATAATGGGTTACCTGAGCAGGTTTTCATTTATCGGTCATTAGTTCACCAGCATGCTTTTCCTGAGACCCTCCCATGGGCCCATGGCATATTGGAAATAAGCGATAAATACCAGAACCTCTGCCCTTGAGTTATTTAGAATTAGAAAGGAAAAAAACAGCACTAAAGCAACTAACTTATTTGAAAGAAAAGGTTAAAAAAAACCCCACAAACCAACAACCCAATTCTAAAGAAAATAAGCCCCAGTACATCCTTTCATTTGGACAAAGAAGAGTATAAACAGGATTCCACAGAAGCTGGTTAATCAAAATACTTGCAATGAAGTCTAAACAGAGGCAATTCTCCAAAAGAATTATGGGAACAGCTATAGACATACAGAGCTCCCTAAGATCAAAAAGTTAAAAAAAAAAAAAAAAGACGACAAAGTTTTGGAGATAATGACATTCTCAAAAGAGCCACCAACCTGTACTGAAAGAAACGGTGACAGTTTGAGATGTGAAATGAACTTTGAGCCACCATCCAGCACCTGAGAGTGAGTAGTTCCCTAAATTTTGATAATGAGATTTGGAGAATTGTCCACACAGAAAAGCTAACACCTGGGGCGCCTGGGTGGCTCAGTGGTTTAAGCCGCTGCCTTCAGCTCGGGTCGTGATCTCAGGGTCCTGGGATCGGGTCCCGCTTCGGGCTCTCTGCTGGGCAGGGAGCCTGCTTCCTCCTCTCTCTCTCTGCCTGTCTCTCCATCTACTTGTGATTTCTCTCTGTCAAATAAATAAATAAAGTCTTTAAAAAAAAAAAAAGAAGAAAAGCTAACACCTTATATAAATTTTCTAACATAGAAAAATAAAGAAAATAATATAATGAAACTCCATATACCCATTATTCTATTTCAATAATTAAGGAATGTTCTCTCAACTATATCCCCACCCACTCCCCCATCTTTGTCTTGGATCATTTTGAAGCAAGTCCAAGATCTCTTATCATTTAAACTGTGAATATTTCAGTATGTGTCTCTAACAGCTAAGAGACTCTCTTTAAAAATAACCACAATGTCATTATCACACTTAAATTTTTTTTTTGCCTTGAACCTATTTTTTTAAATTGTGGTAAAAAATACATAACTTAAAATTTACCATCTTAACCATTTTTAAGCATACAGTTCAGTAGTGTTATGTATATTCACATTGTTATGAAACAGATCTCCAAAACTTTTTCATCTTGCAAAACTGAAACTCTATACTCATTAAACACCTCCACTTCCTGCCCTACCCCCACCTTTAGGCCCTAGTAACTATAAGTCCACATTCTGTTTCTATGAATTTGATTACCTTAGATACTTCATCCAAGTGGAATCACTCAGTATTTGTCTTTTAAAACTGGTTTATTTGACTTAAAATAATGTCCTCAAGATTCATCCATGTAGCATGTGACAGGATTTCCTTCCTTTTTAAGGCTGAATAACTCCATTGTATGTGTATATGGTATTTTAGTCAACCATTCATCCATTGATGGATGTTTGTGTTGTTTCCACTTCTTGACTATGGTATCACACTTAAAGGTTCTTAAAATTATTTCTTTAATATCAAATTGCATTTACTTAATATATCTTTTAAGTCTCATTTAATTTGCAGAGTCCCTCCCTTTTTATTCTTTATTATATATTATATATTTATATACTTTGCATACATTAAATATATATTATTAAATATATATCTTAAAATAGATTTTTAATATTATATGTATATGTGAAACTGTCATTTTTTAATAGAATTTCCCATGGTCTGGATTTTGCTGATTGTCTTTTGTAGTGTTAAAAGAAAACCACAGATCCAAAGTGGAGTAACTCGCCCCCAAGGCAGCAAACCAAGACTTAATTGCAGTTTCAACCTCTCCAGCAGTGAAATTTTTCATTTTTTCAGATTTTACTTATTTATTTGAGAGAGAGAGACAGCACGCGAGAGCATGGGCAGAGGGGAGAGGCAGAAAGGAGAGGCAGAGGCAGACTCCTCAGGGAGCAGTGCTCTATCACAGAATCCTGGGACCTTAACCTGAACTGAGGGCAGACACTTAACTGACTGAGCCACCCCCCACCCCCACCCCGCAGTCTCCAGCAGTGGAATTTTAAACCAATGTGGAATTTTTCTGGTCTTCACCAACAGGGTAATCTGTCACATGGGCCCTCTCCATCCTCCAAAGGAAGATGGGGTAATCTGCAAGATGAGACCCCCAGCCCTTCCCTCTAAAGGAAGGTGATATTGCCTAAACAATCCTTTCTTTTCTTTTGCTAATAACTGCTTGCCCTATAATCCCTCCTATAAAACCCTTCCATTTTGTACAACTCCTGGAAGCTCTCCTCTGTTTGCTAAATGGAATGCTGCCCAACTCATGAATCACTTAAAAAAGCTAACTGGATCTTCAAACTTACTCAGGTGAATTTTTGTTGTTTACCAGTAGTGTTTACATCTTTCTTTATACCCTGTATGTCCAGCGAATTGGTAAATATGTGTCATTTTTATTTGATTCAGGTTTAGCTCTTGGCAAGAATACTTACTGGATTGTGTTGCATACTTCCATCAGGACTCACATTATTTTTGGATGTCTCTCTCTCTGATTTTATTGGCCATTGATAATGGCCATTGCTAAATCTATCATTAGTACTTTACAAAATTATATTCAAAATCTGTCACTCCTTTTTTATTTATCAGCTGGAACACTTCATCAGCCTTTTGGTCACCCTGAGATACAGTTCATATAGGAGGGAGGTTAAATGCTTAATCTTTTCCTTTTACCAGTTTTCAGAATTATGTGCTGCTTTCCTAGCATCCTCCAAAGGTGACTATTTTTTTGATAATAATATTAATTCAGGCTTTAAGGTATTGTCTGTGTTTTAATCCAGTGAAGTTATCATTGTTATTGACACTTAAACTATCCCATCTTTGGCCAGTGGGAGCCTCGTCAAGTTGATGCTGCTGTTGTTTTGACAAGACCCTAATAGTATTTGACAGCTTCCTTCTATCTGGTTTTATTCTTCTACACAGTACATTATCCTATCCTATAATCAGCCATTTCCCCCTAAGGAGTCCTGGTCTTAGTAATATGTGGTATTTAGAAATCACAGTCTGGGAGTTAGAGGTGCTCACTGTCACTGGGTTGGTTATTGTTTGAAAGGACTGCTCAGTTGACCCCACTGGGAGATTATTTTAAATTGATTTTAAGTCCAGGGATGCCTGGATGCCTCAGTTGGTAAAGCATGTGACTCTTGAGCATGGCGTTTTTGAGTCTGAGCCCCACACTAGGTGTAGAGATTACTTTAAAAATTAAATCTTTTTAAAAAATAAGTAAATTAATAAACTCTTTGTAATTCCATACTTATATTTCCAATTCAAATTTTGAATTTTTGCTTAATTTATTTTACTTTTATATTTGTGTCTATCTTTTCTCTTACCTGGAAATCTTGGAGCTAATGATGTTAACATAATTGTTTATTTGCTGCATCTTACCTACATATAATAGTTCCAGAATAATATTAATAATATTACTAACAGGGGCGCCTGGGTGGCTCAGTAGGTTGAGACTCTGCCTTCGGCTCAGGTCATGATCTCAGGGTCCTGGGATCGAGCCTCGCATCGGGCTCTCTGCTCGGCAGGGATCCTGCTTCTCTCTCTCTCTCTCTCTGCCTGCCTCTCTGCCTACTTGTGATCTCTCTCTGTCAAATAAATAAAATCTTTAAAAAATAATAATAATAATAATATTACTAACAATGATTACTAAAATCTGTAGTCTATAGTCACATCCTCAAATTATTATGTTTTAAAGTCTATTGAAACAATTCCCTGAGTTTTGCCACCAATTTGATACATGGTATCACTTCCTTCTTAAAAAATTGCTTTCTTCTCTTTAAATTTAATTGTTTTATAATTGTGTAAATATTTACATGGCTCCAAAGTCAAGCCCATAACATCACCTATTCAAAGAAGTCTAGCTTCGGGTGCCTGGCTGGCTTAGTCAGTAGAGCATACAGCTCTTCATCACTGAGTTGTGAGTTCAAGTCCCACACTGGGTATAGAGATTACTTAAAAATAAAAAAATGAAAACTTTAAAAAACAAAACAAAGAAACAAGCAAAAAACCCAAAGAAGTCTATCTTCTATCAATGACCCCTGTACTCAGCCTCTCTCCCAGAGAGAACCATTTTATTCCTTATTTTTTTGTGTTATGGTTTATTCTGCTTTTTAATATATAGACAACACATACACAGACAAGTAATTATTTTAGATAAATAGTAGCATACAATATATGTTTCCTCCACTCTACTATTTCATCTTAACAATATAAGCTAGAAATCACTCCATAGAAGCATATGGAGGTGTCACCCATTCTTTTTCACAACTGCAGAGTACTCTGTTGTGTAGATATACCACAAATGATTCAACTAGTCCTTTACTGATGGGCAAAATAAAACAGAATTGTAAGTGTCAAAGTGGGACATTTCCCTGATAAAAGGAACAATTCACCAGGAAGATATACTAACTAGGAATCCCAATGTATTTAATACAGCCTTGAAATAGATAAAGCAAAATCAAAAAGTTACAGAGAGAATTTTACAAATCCATAAAGATATTCTGTTCATTTGTTTCATAAAAAATGGCTAGCAGTATCTCACCCAGAGTCTTGGAATACTTTTTAGATGTAACCGTTGGATACCTGACCCTCCTACTTCTGTCTTACCTCATCCAATTAATTCTATACACTAAAACCAGAGTGATTTCTCTAAAACATGCACTGGATCATGCTTAAAATCCAGCAATGATTCCATAGGGTGATAAAAGGTCTTGCTTCTCTGGTCCCACATTTGTCACCAGCCACCTTCCTATACTCCCACTCTCACAGCCAGCCACACCAAACTGGTTTATAGATCCTTAGTGTGCACCACGGTTTCCCTTGCCTTGGGGCTTTTGCATATGTTATTTCCTCTACCCAGAATACTGTTCATCTTTTCCTTTCCTTTTCCTTCTCCTCCCCTTTCCTCTTCAAGATGATTCTTTCTAATCATTTAGGATTTGGCTCCTAAATGGCTCAGGCATCACCTCCTCCAGGGAGCCTTTCTGGCTCTGCCAACCTAGGTGCTTCCTCAGATGCCTGACATTCCTTAACACAGTGTGTGTTCACCTGCTGGCCTCGGGCTTTCCTTTCTCCACTCTAGCTTGTGAGCTGAGTTCCTGTGAAAGGCCACGATTATCGTGTTTTTTAACCACTGTACCCTCAATCCCTAGCACATGCCTAAAATATTGAAAGGCTCAGTGTTTATTAAATAAATGCATAGTGGGGCTCAGTGGGTGGCTCAGTCAGTTAAGCATCTGACTATTAATTTCGGCTCAGGTCATGATCTCATGGTTGTGGGATCCAGCCCTGCATCGGGCTCTTTGCTCAGTGGGGAGCCTACTTAAGATCTCCCTCTCCCCAACTAAAATAAATAAATCTAAAAAAAAATGTTTTAATAAAAAAACAAATGAATAGTGGGCAGAGGTAGGAACTACATTACCTTTATATTACTGGAGAACAAAGGCCTAAAGACGGTCAAGAAACAAGTCAGAATCAGACGGAGGTGAACTCCCTAAACTTCTGGTCTCTTAGCCAAGGCTCTGGCCTCAAGGTCTCAAGGACCCACAGTGAGCTATCTAAAATAAACAGTGTCTCTCACATGTAGAAAACAGATGATGTCTGGGAGTTTCATAAGCAAAGCAGTGCAAATGGGAGCTTCCTGGAGTTCCTGATCCTGGAGTGTCAGTCAGACCTGGGCTGGGTAGCCAGAAGCATGTAGGAGGGTGAGAGGAGTGCCCCCTCACACCAGCCCTTCCCTCCGAGGCTTCTACCCAAAAGCTCCAAACTCAGCATTTGCTCAGGTGATGCTAGAAAGTGTTCTGTGCTCCCCAACCCTTCCTACTACACCCTAAAGAGTGAAAGTCAGCTTTCTGGAGCAGAAAGCTCCATCCTGGGGTGGAGGATGGTGTTGGGAGGAGGGGACAGTGCAGAAGGGCAGGGGGATAACAGATGAGGCTAAATTAATTTTGGAAACCATTAAATCTTTGAAAAGAGAGCATGTTTTCAGCAGGGACAGTGAATCACTGTGATTTGCAGAAACAGGCACAAAGCAATTAGCCATCTGGATGCTGTGGCTTCCAGCCCCCCAACGGAAACTTCAAGTGAGCGGAAGGCTGGTCATTACCCGGCCCAGGCCCAGCTCTCCAGGCCCCAAAGATAAGTCTGTGCCTCCAGCCGGCTGGGAGCCCACAGGCCTGGGACAAAGGGCAACTTGGCAAGAGTCACAGAAAAATGGGCAGGAAATGCAACACCAGCCACAGGAAGCCAGGACTACTTCCTTCTTCCTGTGAGCGCCTCTCAAAAGCCATCATGACTGAGTGAGCAGTTCATTCACTTGACAAGCATTTGTTAATCAACTACTGTCTCCCAGGCCCTGTGCTGCTAGAACATAAATCATGTCCCTTAATCTTCACAACATGCATATGAGGGGTTCCACGCCAGGAACAACTGCAAGGGGACCCCTCACTTGCAAGCAAGGGGACCCATCACTTGGTAGTCAGTATGAATAGCGCTCCCTAGAGTTAAAAAGCAGCGTAGCCCTGCCTGAGAGATTATTATCTTTTTAAAGCAATGAGGAAATAAAAGCTTTAGCTTTTTTAAAAGATGAAGTGAACTTGCCCAAGATAGGTAGCAGGATTGAGAAGATAAACTCAATCTTCTGTGCCCTTTCCTTAGATGAGCGTATTTGCCAATTCTGCTCTGTCTGGCTCGTAAAATTATGAGAACAAAATAATACACATGGACGTGAAAGGGTTTTTTATAAACTGTGGAGTGCCATACATAGCTGAACTCTTCTTATTAGCAGTTACCTGCCTCCTCTGACACCCTGTGACCCTGAGGGACTGCCCTTCCATTCATTCCTAGAAACTGCTAGGAAGTACTGGTCAAACCCATCCAAGGAAAGAGGCAGTCAGCCTTTCCAGGAGGAGAAGGTACAATGGACCAGAAAGAGTGCTTTGGTGGAGGAAGCCTGACTGGCCTGGACTGGGCTGTGATTTACACACTCTGGTGGTTCTGGCACTGTTGAGCCATCGGGACATGCCATGTGTGGCCGAAAAGGCCAAATGCAGCAAAATGCTGCCAAAGGGAGTCTGCTTCCAGACAAGAGAGAGAAGGCAGGAAGGGCAATCACTCAGACTGACCAGAGAGAGGTCAGTGCCCCCCATGCCAAGGTGCCTGGGGCCTCTCACCTGTCCATGTTTGTTGTGGGACCACGGACCAACCACTTCCGGCTCCATGCTTTGGTAAAGCGTTGCCTCTCCAGAGCCTCAGCCGAGAGCTCTTGAGCCATGCTCAGGACTCTGCCCGGGCCTAGGAGGAGGCCCCAGAGCTGGGTGGCCAGATTTTCATTTGCCGTCTACATCTGCAGTCCATCCAACTGCTGGGAGTACCAGCTCTCTGATCAGGAAAAAACTGGGGGAGACTCCCAGTTCTTTCTGTTCCTCCCTGGCTATGACCTTGGGCCATGGGCTATTGACCTCTCCTTTTGTATTTTTCATGTACAAAATGGGGTTAATGTTCTTCACAGGGGGTTGAGGTGGCCTGAATGAGATCACAGGTGCTCTTGGGAAACAGGGAGGTAATGGAACTAGTGACGAGAACTTCCCCAAAAAGCTTTCCTGATTCAACCATGGCTGCAGTGTGGAACAGAGGCTCAGGGGTAAGAGCTTTTTATTTGTCATAAAAATAAGAAATCTGGATTTTCATGTGGACTTTTCCAGTTTTCAAAAGCCTATGAGGACAGGACAGAGCATGTCTGCAGGCTGAGGGTCGCCTCAGATGACAATGACGTTCCTCCAGGTCTCCTGACACACTAACTGCTCAAAGTATGGATGTCCTTCCTCCTCTTCCTGTTTTACTCCTTTCTTCCTCCCTAAGGCTCTGCCTTTCCTAGTCTGTCACCCACATTGTAAACTGAGCCGGGGTTAGTTCAGCCCTGGGGTGGCCTGAACGCAAGGCCACAGGGCGGGGGCACTGGGGGACGACAGATGTTCTCAACAGAAACAGGCTGGGCTCAGGTCTGCCACCTGAAAGCCCCACCAAGCCTCTTTCCCAAGAGGGAGAGGGAAGGATGAGGAACAGGGATCTTGAACCACAAAATGAATGAATGAGTGAATGAATGAATGAACTAAAAACAAATAAAGAGCCAGGGCTGCCTCAGGTAGAATTTTGCTTGGCAGATGTGGGATAGGACTGAAGTTTATGCTCTTCTCAATAATGTTGACAGAGCTCCAAAAGGGCCTCTTGCAAAGGTTGGTGGGGCTTTCGCCTGGGAGTCCTTGTGGAGCAAGTAGGCTCAGAGCCAAGTGAAGCAAACTGCCTTCCAGCTCCCAATCTCTATCTCGTGCTCTGATTAGAATCAGGCCACAATCTCCTCCCCCAGAGACTTCCAAAGAATTAAGCTGGGGCCACGGGAAGCAGGAGAGCAGGGCGAGGCTGAGGGGGCAGAAAAGGGGGTGGGCACTTGCATCAGGGTCCTTCCCAGAAGGGGCAGGTCCTTCCTAGCACTGAGCCTGCTGGTCTCCCCCCTCTGCCCTTTCCCGGACATGCCGGTGTCCCTCACTGCAGTCTTTCCCAGGCTGGGCTCAGGCTGGTCAGCCCTCAGGAGCCCTCAGTGAAGCCATGAGGAAGCACATGGTCCAAAGACACATCCCTCACTCTCTCAGCTGCTCCAGGGAAGGCTGAAGAAGAAAGCCCCACAAAGCCTCTTTTCTTTCCCATGGCACTTCCCAGCAGATCCTCC
The DNA here is from genome assembly GCF_022355385.1 of Mustela nigripes. Taxonomy (NCBI): domain Eukaryota; kingdom Metazoa; phylum Chordata; class Mammalia; order Carnivora; family Mustelidae; genus Mustela; species Mustela nigripes. Next base: position 22,142,327 of record NC_081563.1, on the reverse strand, counting down.
AGGGGAGGAATTTTCCATAGGGTTCCCCCTCCCTGCGTCCGGGTCTGACTGGAAGGGGCAGATGTGTGCCCAGCCACGTCTCCTCCCTTGTGCAGCTACACAAACTGACCTTAGTGCCTACCAAACACAGTGGAAACTCATCCACCAAACATCAGATACTACTAAACTGAGGGCTCTTCACAGAGAAACAGAAAGATAACAGGGCCGAGGGACTGTTCGGGGCTAAAGGAGACTAAAGAGAGTGACCACTGAACGCAGAGAGTGACCCTGGACTACACCCAGATCGGGGGAAAACTGCCGGAAAGGACATCATTGGCAAAATGTAAATAGGGACTATATCATAGATAGCAATATTATATTGGGGCTAAATTTCCTAAAATTTGATTACTGAAATTTATGGGGAAAAATGGGGAAAAAAAGTTTTTGGTTTGTTTTCTCTGAAGTATTTAGGGATAAAGGGGTACATCTGCAACCTATTCTCATAAGGTTCAGAAATAATAATTATAGGGGTACCTGGGTGGTGCAGTTGGTTAAGTGTTGGACTCTTGGTTTTGGCTCAGGTCATGATCTCATGGGTCATGAGATCGAGATCAAGCCCTGCATGGGGTTCTCGCTCAGCATGAGTCTGCTTGAGTTCCTCTCTCCCTCTCCCTCTGCTTCTTGCCACCCTACTCCACCTCTGTCCTCTCTCTCTTTCTGTGTCTCTCAAATAAGTAAATAAATCTTTTTTGTAAAAATATTATATTTGTATATTTGGGAGAGAGAGAGAGCATGAGAGGAGAGAGGTCAGAGGCAGAAGCAGACTCCCAGGGAGTCTGGGAGCCGGGAGCCTGATTTGGGACTCAATCCTGGGAGTCCTGGATCACGACCTGAGCAGAAGGCAGTCACTTAACCAAATGAGCCATCCAGGTGCCCATCAAGTAAGTAAATAAATCTTTAAAAAAAAAAAAATGAAGTAATAATTACATTATTATTCCTTTAACAGTTAAGCATACAGTTAGCAATTCCACTCCTAGGTATATGCCCAAGAGAAATGAAAACATGTGTCCACACAAAAACTTGTACGCCAATGTTCACAGCAGCATGTAATACATGCTCATTATGTAATACATGATCATTATGGAAATTCTGGAAAACACAGATAGCAAAGAAATAAAAATCACCTATAACCCCCAAATTTTGTGAAAATCATTAACATTTGGGATTGATCGGGTGGTGATATATTTAGAGTAAACATAATACAGTATTTAGCATACTATGCATATTATTTTGTAACATACTTTGTTCACTGTATGTAACAAACCTCTGCTGAGTATTTACCATGTATCAGGTGTGCTGGATATAGTGGTGAGGATTCTGAAATGAGTAAGACAGACATCTGCCTTTAGGAGTGAAATCCAGGTGCAAAAGAGACTTACTAGTAAATAATCGAAGGCAAACTGATGAGCGCCACACTTTTAAAAAAAAAGGAGACAGTTTCATCTGACTCAGTCTACAGATGTTGGAAGGATTTTTCAGAGGTTCTCCGCAGAAAAAGAGACATTTCAGAAAGAGAAACAGGGAAGCGCTATCTGGGTAGAGAAAACTGTACGTTTTCAGGCAGTGGATCATGGCGGTAGAAGGCAGGGAGGGAGAGCCGTGGGGCTGAGACCAGATCATAAGGGAACTCGAACTCCATGCCAGTGCTTCTAGACTACCACACAACCTTCAAGGGTTAGAACCAACCTTTTCTAGTTCTCCCTCTTATAACACAGTGTCCCAACTTAGGAGGCGGACTGGCCTTGTTTAAATTCTGTGTTGTGTACTCACTTTGTGACCTTGGGCAAGTTACTTAACCTCTCTGAACCTTATTTCTCATGTGGACAATGGAAAAAGTAGTAGAACCAAGCTCACTGGTTTACTGTGAGGACCCCATGAACTTACATTAGATTGCTAGGAGCCATGTCCGGCATGTTATAAGCATGAAGTGTTTGCTACTTACTGTACTTCACATAACATCACCTCAAGCCTCCCTTCTCGTGGCTGAATTTTCAGTAATTTATCTCCAAGAAAATGTTTTAAGAGCAAGGTGAATGCCCAGGACCCTGAGGATCACAGGAGCAGGCCATTGCCAAAGCTGGAGCTAAGATGTGAGAAAGGAGAAGGCAAAGACAGGAGCCTCCTTACTTCCAGGAGCCCTCACTAATGTCTGATTCCCTCCCATCAGGAAGCTGTCCCCTGGGACTGGGCTGGGCTTGTCCTTTGAGGGGAAAGCTGTGATGGGAACACTTCTCTCTAGGGAGGAAATGGGCAGGGAATGACATTTGTGTCCCTACCAGTATGCAAATCGTCTTGTGAGACAAATGATTTTGCAGGAAAACACATCCTGTTCTCTGCAGAACATTTCCCCTGATGTCTGGGAGGAACCAGTCGGGTAGTTAGGGCCAGAGCCACTGTTCAGGGAATTCTTGACCACTGCCTACATCCCTTAAGGGGGCAGAAGAGTGGTGGAAAAGGAGGCCTGTAGACTGGGCAGCCCCAGACTTGACAGCTGAAAAGGGAAGTGGCTCAGGACCCTTCTCCAGCCGGGTTTTCTCAACCAGCAGGGAAGGCAGTGGAAGGAAGCCTGGTGAAGCAGTGCCTGGGGAGCCTGTGGTCCTGGGAGCAAGAACTGACTCTGTCCCTAACCCACCGTGTGACCCTGGACAAGTAATTTCTCTCTCAGGTCTGAGTTTCCTGATCTACAGAATGAGAGGGTTAAATTATATAAAGCATTTGCAACTTGGGGAGCCACCTTCAAGTGTATGCGAACTCCTGTGCATGTTGTGTTTTTCTGGGGAGGTATACAAAGCTGTCTTCAGTTCACAGAGGGGTCTATAACCCAGACAAAAGTTGTGGTGTTCTCTGTGGTCCCCCTGAGATAGCTGCTGGTTGGATGGAAGTCTCCTGAGGACAGGGATATGTCTTGTAACATTGGCATAGCATAGTATCTGGCATACAGTAGATGTTCAATAAATATTTGTTGACTGAATGAATGATACTTATCAAATGCTAGGTAATGACCACAGCAAAGGGTGGTGTTTGCTGGTGCAGAAACTCAGCTGTGGGAGTCAAGGTGGCCCGTGGTGACTGGGCTGATCAGAGGACAGAGCACTGGGGGATGAAGGAAAGATGGCGAAAATGTGTCCTGGAATCTGCTGTTTGTGAATTGTCTGGCTCGGGTTTCTAGTCTCCACCAGACATGCACACCTCCAGTCCCCCTTGGTTTCTTATGAAAGACTCAGCCAAGCCAAACTCTGCTCAAGGTTCAAAGGTTCAGCAGCTAGATCTGTCTAGTGGCAACAATTTAAATTCTCATGTTTCTCCAACCAGAAAGTCCACTGAACCTAAAGAATGTGGACTCACTGCCTGGTCTCTGGTGCAGGGGCAGGGGGGTGTCACTGGAGCTCGTAGAGGAGTGAGCGTGAAAGCAGGGGCAGTCTGCCTCCCCATCCAAGACACCTCTAGCCCTCCCTCCTGGCCCTAACTTGGGCTCCTGGCTAACGTGTCACCCTCCGTCTTTGAGCCTCTCTCTCTATTCACACTTCCTCCTTTTCCTTACAAATATACAATGATTTCCAAGCTGGTCTCTCCTGGCCTTAATTAAAATGCCTTCACACATTTTTCCATGACCTGGAGAAATGCTTCTGATTTGGTGCTACGTGAAAAAAAAAAAAGGGACGGCATACAAAATTGTATCTCTATGGTAAAATCTCAACCCCCAAATATAAAACACATGCATATTATATTACACCACTTAAAAATTATAGATTTATGTAGATGTTTATAGAATACTTTAAAGTTTTCTCTGTCTGAAGACATCCTATTTCTCCACTTGGAAAAAATGCTCAGGTGAGGGGCATTCTGGGAACCCTGCAGCAGAGGAGGCACAGAGCTTGGGGATACCTGCTTGGCAGGGAAAACCACATGGCCCAAAACACAGAGCTCCTAGAGCAGACACACTCTGGACCTGGCAAAGGCAGCTCATCTGCCACTGGGCCGAGGAAGGCCAGGCCTTGGAAGAAAGGTTCCAGCTGGTCAGTCCCTTCCAGGCAGGATTTCAGCCCATTGGGAACAGGGGGTGGAGTGAGTGCAGGGCCCAGCAGGATCCAGTCCCCTTGCAGAGAGGGTGACAAAGGCTGGGTCAGCCCTGAGGCTTGGGGCTAAGCCTTCCATGGCTGCAGACCTGGGGCAGACTAGCTCTTTCCCCAGGAAGAGGCCAGCACCCAGGAAGAGGATGGGAGAGGAAGGACTGCCCAGTCTTCTTGGGAAGTGGGAAGAAGAGAACTGGAAGCCATTTTCTTCTTTCTCCTCTGCAGGCTGGCTTCCAGCCTCACCAGTTTTCTGGAACCATACTCTTCCCAGAGTCCCACAGGCCTCCTTCCAACAGCACCAGTGTTAACACTACTGGTGTCCCTCTTCCTGGAACCATCTGCATCATTAGCTTTCCTGATCTTAAGCTCCTGTTCTTCCTCTGAACCCACCTGTTCTTCCTTCACTGTGCCCTTTCCAAGCCCTTCCTTCCCCACTGGAGGCACCCCCCAAGACTCAATCCTTGGGACTCTGACTTCATTCTCCATGGTGGGCTCTCTCAGAAAAATGAGCCCTCTCTGGGTTTCAGCTGATGCCTCTATGTTTACCAACCGATAATTGGGGGGACATGTTCACCACTGGCTAAGGGAGAGATTTTTCAAGATATCATTCTCACTTTGCAGATAAGGAAAGAATTCAGATGACTTAGGTGATTCCCCAAGGGTCATCCACCCTGGGTAACCTGGCCCATTTTACCACCTTCTCTTTCACTGTGGCCCTACTCTCACAGATGGTGAGGCTATAACCCAGGCTAAGGGAGCATTTGCAAAGTGAGGAGCCTGGAAAGGAAGCACCGCTTCGTCATGAGAAGTATGAGTGCCTGGGCTGCAAACACTGCCCCTGTCCAACCCCATGCCTCTGCCAGGTCCTTGCTAAACTGTCCCAGGTATGTGTCCTGGTGACTCCCTGGCCTTGGGAGTTCTGCGCTGGCGATTTGACTTCCTCTTCCTTTTTCCCTCTGCCCCCACTGAGAGCATCTGGGAGGAGTTGCCTCTGTCGGCTGGTCCACTGGTAGGTTACTATTAAAATAATCATAGATGATAATAGCGGTATCTTCATTCAACTCATATCTGCTAAGTCAAGCAACTACTATATACCCTGAATTTTCACGGATTCTGGAGATAACAGCAGTGAGCAGTACAGATTCTTCCCCTGCACCATAATAGAAATATAGTGAACAAAGCATTTCCACCTTCGATGACACATACATAAACCTATACAGATGACGCTGGCCCAAATGCTTTCACTACAGAAACTTACCATTTTGTCTGCCCAGAACAGCACCTCCCTTCTTTAAGGGGATGGCTCTTTCCCCACAACAACCTGTAATTATGGAAGAAGCTGCCAAACCCGAGTATGGTTCCAGTGGCGAAGGCATAACCCTGGAGGGGTCCGTCACAGAACCCCTGGCCACTGATTGGTCTAGGAATAGTCACAAGGCCCAAGTTGAACCAATCAGAATGCTTCCATCATTTTTCCTCTTCCCTTTTAATTCTAAATAAATTATACAGAAACGTTATCATTGAAAAACGTCAACCCTGACTGTCTGCTTCCATTCCCACCCCTAATCTTAGTCCCTCATCACTTTTTTGTAAGCATTTGAATACAGTGTGAAATATATGTGAAAAACATACACATAGACATATCTATTATTATCTTGAGGTTTTGTTTTCATTTTTGTTTATGCTTGAATGATACCATACTGTATGCCTCATTCTGCAAACTACTTTTCTCATTTACCAAGATGTCTTACGGGTTTATGTCAGTACATATTTCATTCTTTTTTAACAGTTTCCATATTTTCAGAGTATAAAATATACCGTGGTTTAAAGATGGACATTTTAAGTTATTCCTAATTTTGTTCCACAAATAACATTTCAAATAACATCCTTGCATTTATTTCTTTATGCACATGTGTGAGATTTACTAATCCGAGTTTTGAGAAGTGGCACCATCCGCTCAATAGTGCCCACATTTAAACTCATAGTACATAGTGCCACATTTCCCTCCCAAGTGGCTGGGACAGCTTATGCCCCCTCCCCTACTGTATCAGAGCATTAAGAGGTCCCCATTTTCCCATCCCTTCAACAATAGTTGAGATCATCGAAGCTTAACATTTTTGAAATCTGACGACCAAAAAAGTGGTAGGTCGCTGTTTGCTGAGGCTTTCTACCTGAAGCTGGTGGGAAGATCTCTTCTCTCTGGCACAGCCCTGAGAGCTGTGAATGAACCAACACCCAAGAGGGGAAGGCGAGTCCCAAGGGTGTCCACTCCCGGAACCCAGTTGTTCCCTCTCTGCTCCACAGTCAGCTTATGTGAGCCAACACCTTTCCCTTGGGGGCTCAAGCTAATTAGAATGGTTCCTGTTACTTTCAGCCATCAGACCAACTTTTTTTTTTTTTTAAAGTAATTTCTTCACCGCAAGTGGGGCTCAAACTTGCAACTCCAAGCTCACGAGGCACACACACTCTTCTGATTGAGCCAGCCAAGGTACCTTTGAACTTCTGATTAAAATGTATAAATGACCACTGGATCTGTCACCCTTGTCCGTGAGCTCACAAGGCATCTGGGTAAGTCTCTCATTGCTCATCCCTGTCTTTTCTCTTCTTTCCTTTTTCTCTTTCCTTGCTCTCCTTACTGGCACATTGCTCAGCAGAGGCACCACATTCGTTGGTCTGGATCACAAGGGACCTCTGAGGGCAGGGCAGGGCGGAGCAGCAGACAAAAACCCCAGCAACAGCAGAAGGAAGGAGAGCATTTGCCAGGCTCCCCACTGGGATTCTTCGCAGAGTGAGCACCAGCACTCTTAGAACCCAGTTTATTTGCCTTGGCCTTGTCAGACATGGCCAAGGTCAATGTTAACAGAGAGGTCAACACCTCTGTTTCAAGGGAGAAAGAAAGAAAAAAGAAGAAAAGGAAGAGAAAGCAGGATTGAAAAGACCAGTAGAGGAATCTGCTCTCCTTTTTATCATACTCCCCAGCACTGAGCGAAAACTCATTTTGTTACAAATCTACAATACCATTGCAGTTTAGTGACAGACACAACACAAACACAGAAACACAGGCTGTCAGTGTTTTTTGATGGTAGTGTGTGTTTATTGTTTGATTTTATCAAGAGTGAGAAAAAAAGGTGCTAAACTACATCCAATTTAAAAGGGAACCTTTACTCCCACAGGAACATCATCTCTTGAGTTTATAAAACATGGGGCCTGGTCTGCCCCTAGCTAATCTAACATTGAACAAGATGCCATCAAGGGTGTCTCTGGTTGACCTGACACAGTGCTAGAGATCCGAGGAAAAGGCTTTTCAGATATGAGCTCATTTCACCCTTGAATAATTCTGAGAAGTGGAATGGGAATGGGCAATAGACAACATCCCCACATCAGAAAGCAGGGACCCTGCAGATTGAGGCCACATTCTTCAAGGCCAAACAGTGAGAAAGAAAGGAGACAAAAGCCTTCCCTCCCAAGACTAGAGTCTGTGCAAAACTACAAGGGAAAGGCTGGCCAGACTAGGAGCTTGGGTTGAGAGGTGGAAGGAGGGAGGTGTGCCCAGGACAGCTGCAGGGCCACAGGGAGCCATGGGAGAAGGATTTGCATAATGAGGGGCATGAGAAGAGCCATATTGCTTCTTGCCCTGTCCCAGGAAATCTTCAGTAAAATGAGCGCCCCCCTCCATGTGTGATAGAAAAGGATTTTTTTTCTGGAGGCTGGTAAAGCGGCTAAATTTGCTGTGGTCAAAATAATCAGTGCACGAGCAAGAAAGAACACTGTGTGAGACACCAGAAGTGTGCACATCTCTTCTATCCTTTAGTATCCCCAGGATCTAGAATGGCGTCTGGCATGTAGTGGATGCTCAGAAGATATTTCTGGAATAATTCATCAACTTCTCACATGCGCGATTTCAGCCCCACACACCACTGTCTTCCTCCTTCAAAGTTTGGTTCAACATTCACTGCACTCTGCTGTGACGGACCCACATCCTCACTCACAGCACTTAGCATCCATCCTCCTGCCCCAGGGAGGTCCTCTGCACTGCCCGCTCCATGCCCAGGAAGGGGTACAGATAAGATGTACCTGGGAAGAGTACTCTCTCCTTCAGTGAGAGGGGCCAGCCTGCCTTTTTTTGCCTATGGCTACAGTAGGGCTGCAGCCTTGCCCACCTAGTTTTTAAAGTAAGGCCTCAGGCCTGCCCCCTACTGTGAAAATGCACAAACTTCACCCTGAGTGCTGTTGGTGCAGCAGCCGCATAGATCACTTTGCGCTGTGCTGGGGGGAGCCTCAGCTCTCTGCGCAGACTTAACCTCTCAGCCCCAGTCTGCTCGTCTATAAAGGAGAAGGCGGCTGCAAATGCCCTCCTTGCTCACTTGACAAGGACAGGGTAAAGGTCAAATGAGGTCAGACATGTGACTGAACTTGATAAAGCCCAGACCAGGTGTGGTGCTGCCATTTTCTATCAGTAGGCCTCTGAAACTCAAACACCCTCCCCCCAGTCCTGACCCCAATACCTTCACCCCCTAGACCTAGGGCAGAGCTTACCTGTCCCTTTTCCTCCAGTCCTCTAGTCCCAGGCCTGCTGGGCCACCTCTTGGGCCTGAATTTGACACCCTGGCAGATGCTACTGAACCCTGGTACCTCATTTATTAGGTCCCATGATCAGAAGCAGCAGGCTGTCCATTCAGGTGGGGAGCCGCTAGCATACAGAAGGCCACCATAGCTTGGGTTAGATGCCTGCTGGGCTGAGCCAGAAGCTGGAAGCTATCAGGGACAGAGCTCGTCTCTCCAGGTGACCTGAGCCCCAGGGCAGGCTGAGGGACAGAGAGGTTGTTCTTAACATGGTCTCAGACAGAGGAAAATCCCCAAGGCCCTGGTATGCAGTAGCAGTGAGGCACCCCAACGGTTGCCAAATTTAGCAAAGAAAAAATAGGACGGATATCCAGTTAGACTCGAATTTCAGTTAAGAATGAAATACTTTTAAAATATAAGTATATCCCATAGAATTTTTTTTTTTTTAAGGACTTTATTTATTTGAGAGAGAGAGAGCAGGGGGCAGGGCAGGGGGAAAGAGAGTATCTTGAGCAGGCTCCATGCTGAGCACAGAGCCCAATGCAGGGCTTGATCTCACGACCCTGAGATCACAACCTGAGCCAAAATCAAGAGTCAACGCTTAGTAGACAAGCCACCCAGGTGCCCCTCCAATGGAATGTTTGACATATACTTATCCTAAAAATTATTTGTTATTTATCTGAAATTCAAATTCAACTGGGCATCCCATATTTTACATGGAAACCTTATGCTCCCTGAAGTCCCCAGGGTTAAAAGAGCTTAGGGAATCCAGCGCCTTCCCAGAGCCTGTAGCTAGAGCCCACTGTCTGTTCTGGAACTCTTCTGAGAGGCCACTTCCTGGCTGTCTACAAAGGCTGCGTCCTCACTTCCTGGGTGGTGACTCGTGCAGCCCCGCACTGGGTGGCAGGAGAAGGAACATGACAGAGGGAAGAACCAGGGGTCCCCCTGGGTCATTTGACCTGTGAACCTCTGTGAGACAGGAATAATCTCCTTTACAGGGTTTTGTCCTCATGGATGGAGGTCCCTGGTGGGCAGGGGCCCTAACATTACACCAGGCGTCCTCCTGAGTACTGTCGCAGGGGCTGTACCTGACTTTGTTCAGCTCTTCAGCGTTGGGTTCCCCAGTGTTCCTCCCTCTTCCCTGAGCCACCTCATCTACTGCCCGGCTCCAGTCACTGTCTATTGAGAGATCTGACCTTTTAACATAAAACCTGCATCTACAACCAACTCAGGGGCGATCTACAGCCATCCCGGAGCTGCTGTCCCAGGCAGACCATCGGCTCTCACCTGAACTGCAGCCAGCCTCCCGGCCTGCCCTGCTCCCTGCCACACCACACCCAGGGGCGCCTGCTTCAGAACCCTCCAGGCTTTCCCACCGGTCTCAGGATTAAGTCAAAACACCTTGTCTGTCTCTGCCCCCATACAGCCGTATTTCTTGTGCCATCAACCAGTCAGCACCGTCCCTCCTCCCCAAGCCTCGCAGCTCCCTTGCCCGCTCTGCCCCTTCCTCGGACAGTCCCTGCCCACCCAGCCCTCAGTGCCCTCCACTAATCCTTTCACTGTGTCCTTCGCTTCTTTGACTTCCCATGTCCTTCCCTGCCTAGTGCTCCTATTTGCCACCCTGCCAGGCTCTGTAGGTCTCAGGGAGACTCAAAACTGAGGAAAGGGATGTAAAACTATCTTACAAACTGGGAAGTTTGGTGAGAAGTAAAGAAGAGAATGGCACCTGGGTGGTGTGGAGGAGCCCTCAAGCCTCCTTACAGGCTTACCTCAGATGAAATTATGGCAGCTCAAGCAGGAAGGTGTGGGGAGGTGGGTGGGCAGTGCCTGGGTGGGGGACTGAGCAGAACAATCATAACCTATGCATGAGATCTGGACTGCATGGGAACCCCTGGAGAGGCAGGGGTGGTGATGGGGATACAGGATAGTGGGGCCTTGGCTCCTTCCTTCCAGCTCAGCAGGATGAGTCATCCAGAGGTGCTGGCCCTAATCTCGCCCTCCTCCACTCAAGGCTGGGCTGAAATGGCCCAGAGGATGTGCCCAGAGCGTGGAGACGGCAATGCAGAGAGTGAGTCATAGAGCTGAGTCAGAGCCCACTCAGCCCTTTTCGGGGCTCTGACGAAGGCTGTGCTAGCAGAGAGGTATTCTTCCAGCCTTGCCCCTTTCCAAACACGCCCCCCCCCGCACCCCCCTCCCCACGCACACACAGACACACTCACTACTCCAGATCCATGAACTCACAACATGCTTCCCCTGACTGCTAGCCTCACTTATTTCAAAGGGTCAGTGAAATCCTGGGTCTCCCATATAATGGCCCTTCTTCACTCTATCTCCCTCTCATCATTCACTTACAGTTCAGATACTAGGGATAGAAACCTAGTTCTTGTCTAAAAGGAGCTCTCTACCAGGCAGGGGAAACAGTTTTCATTCAGGCCCTACACTGCAGAGGAGTGAGCCAGTATGGCCCTGGGAGAGCCATACACAGCACTGGCATCCTGGGTCCTAGGAGGGGGGAACGAGGGAGCTGGTCCCAGACACAGCCCCGCAGTGTTGGGTTGGGCCAGGAAGTGACTGCTCAACATCCAGTCCCAGGTCTGTGAAGTCCGGGGCTCTCTTCCTCCCCATGAAAACACTGAACCCTTAGGACACATCCACACAGATTCAAACAACTTTCTTCTTCTTGCAATGAGCATGGAAACTTAGACATGTGCAAGCACAGCCTAAACTAACAGTTATAAAACAGGTTCTTGTCTGATCTATCCATTTTCAGTTGTGAAGACTGACTTTTGGCTTCGAACCTGTAACAGAAAAATCCACCTGCTTCTATCAGAGAATACACAATATCAGAACTGGGATGAGTTAGCAGTCTTCTCCTTCTAGTCTAACTGCTTCTTACAGAAACTGAAACTAAAATCCAGAGAGAAGAAAGGAAGAAAAGTTCTTTCACAATTTCCATCCATCTTCCAGCCTTTAAACAAATATGATTTTTGCTACAAAAATAAACCACATTACAGAAAGAGTGAAAAAGAAAAACCACATTAATCCCAACACTGTAATATAACCACTGACCTCATTCTGCTATCTCTTTATGGTTTCTTTTACACAATTACAATCGTATGGGCATGTAACCGTGCGAACTACTTTTTTTCATTGGACTTTACATTCTAAGCATTTCCACCATGTTACTAGAGTCTTCAGAACTACCATTTTTAATGAGCATATAGTATTCCCATTTTAAAAAGCTGTCATTTTTTCCTATTTATTATTTAACCATTCCCTTATTGAAAGACATTTAAGTTATGCCCAAAGTTTGGCTCTCATAATGCTAAATATTACTTTTTCATTTATTTATTTGCATGGGTTAGACTCCCACGGGTGGAATCACTCTGAGGCAGAAAGAGGGAACATTTTTAAGTCTCCCGATAACATGTTAACAAATTGCTTTCTCTAAGATGGTACTCATTAAAGTGCCATCAGCAACACGAGGGCCAATTCGCACTGCATTGTCACCTTTCACTGCATACCATGGTTTAAGATAAAACCACAACTTGCACATTTCAGTGAGTGACCAAAATATAAGTGTTCATAACTTCTGGTCCACCAATTCCCCACGGGCATTTTGAAATGGTAATCAAGTGTAGCCTGCCCACACACACAGACGTCCACGGAAGAGCATGATAGTGTGTGAGACCAGGCTTCTTAAAATGTAGAAGTGTGTCAAAGCCTGTGCAGAGGCACATTGTGGGGAAGGACTTCTATATTTTACTTTGTACACTTCGGTGTTGTTTTAATTCTTCACAGTGAGCATATTACTTGTAAAGTAGCATGATGACAAAGATATTTTTGGGTAATTTTGGAGGAAAAAAGCTGCCAAAACTAGCACCTCCTTTTAATCCGCAAAGTCCTGGTTCAGTGCACGAGCCCCTCGAGCCCTAAGCCTTCCCCAACCTCGAGTTTCCTGTCAAATGATGGTGATACTACTAATGCCACAGGGTAGTACTACTAATAACACACGTTATTGTGTCACTTCAGTGAGATCATGCCTGTAAAATGCTTACCACAATGACTTGCATTTAGTAAGTATTAAACAAATTTTTTAAAAGATTTTACTTATTTATTTGAGAGCGCTAGAGAGAGCACAAGTAAGCAGAGCAGCGGGCAGAGGGAGAGGGAGAAGCAGGCTCTCTGCTGAGCAGGGAGCCTGATGCGCGGCTCGATCCCAGGACCCTGGGATCACAACCCGAGCAGAAGGCAGACACTTAACCGACTGAGCCACCCAGGCGCTCTGCATTTAGTATTAATAAATGTTAACTGTATCATTATTTTTTCCTGACATTTCTTTTAGTCCCCTTCCTACAACCTTAGCCTATTTCTTACCACTTATTCAAATAATTCCCAGTCTTCAGGGAATAAAGTCCATAAAGCCATGCTAGCCACATAACGTTCCTGAGAATTCTGTTTGGCAAATCATAAGCCGTTAACCCCAGAGCCACACAGAGACATAACGCGGGAGGGAGGCAGTGGCGCACGTATGCGTGTGGGCAGCGCACTTGAGCATGAGTGAATGCCCGCTCCATTCCAGATGGTGATGAGGATGCACAGCATTTGAAAATGGCAAAAATGAGAGCACTTATTTTCAGGAGAGGAACAGCTGGGGGGAAAAACACCCAGTGAAGTAAAAATAAGAATATCTGATTTTTTTAAGAACTGAAATCTCCAAGCACCCATAATGCTTAGAATCTCAAATACCTTACACTTATTTTCAGGGGGAAAAAAAAAATTAACACAACAAAGATCATTTTTAGAAAGAAAAGCTGCATAGAAGGGCACTAAACTAGGAGGCAACAGCACGTGAAATCTGGTAGAAGGAACCCCGCAGTCAGACCCCTGGGGCCCAAATCTTGGCTCTTCCCCCTGACTATCTCCAAGAACATGGCCAAGGTAATTCATCTTTTTGTGTCTTAGTTTCCTCATCTGGAAAATGGGGATAATAAAAGTACCTACTTTTCTAGTGGGAGGTGGTTGGGAGGACAGAGTTAGTAAGTGCTGGCCAGGTACTATTTTTGTATGCGGCTGTTGGTCTCAGGCAGCACTGTAGCAGTGGGCCCCTTGCGTGGCAAACTTCATAGCCAGTCTTTGTGAGGGTCTGTCACTGTGGACGTGCCCACGGAGGGAGGACCAGCCCCTGTCTGCAGGCAGAGTTTTTGCTACTGCTCACCCCCTCTGGAGAAGTGGTCCAGGTGAAGCAAAGCCTGCCCTGCCGGCCCTACTGCAGGCACCCGGCTTTGAGAGCATCACAGAGACGGGGATGGTGCCTGGGACAGGGGTGGGGAAGGGTCATGCAGAGGCAGAGGGAGGCTGACCTTGAAGGCTCTTGCTCCTAGAATGACCTCTGATTGGATTGCCTAGGAAGACACCAGGACTCCAGGCAGCTTCCTGGGTAAGAGGGCAAGGTGCTTACAGGCCAGGAGCAAAGCAGGCAGTCTCCTGGGGGAGAGGGTAGAAATGGAGGGGCCGGTGTGGGGAAAAAACAGGGGAAGGGAGGGAGGAAAAAATGAAGGGTTAAAGGAAAGGTAGAGGGTAGAGGAGGAGGCTGGAGGCAGTGGGGGAAAGTGGAAGACCAAAGTCAGGGAGGGGAGACTGTGGGGGAGAGGGAAGAAGAGACAGATGAGAAGGAACCAGCAGGGAGAGAGCAGGGGCCCCAGGCCAGAAAGGGCAGCCCCGCCTTCCCATCCTAGAGTGTGACTGTTCACTGAGCAGTCAACCTTCCTCAGCAGAAATGCAGCCTCGGCCTTTCTGGCCTTTTCTGGCCTTTTCTGGCCTGACTGCATCCACACACGCCTCCGACGCAATAGTCAGGCAGCCGCTAGGGAGGACTCGGCAGGAGCCTCAAATGCCACCTACTCCCCGGCCTCTCTCCCAGTTGATGCTTCTATTTTAGGCACCACATTATTTCCTGCTGTGATTTTTTCAGCCTTCTAATTCGGGCTCTGAGGTAAGCCGTGACATCCGCTCCAGCTCCCACAGCCTCCCCTTCCCGCCCCCTGGAAGCAGCAACTCGACCCTTCCCAGGGTGGCCACCCCTGTGCCGTGCACTGCGCAGCACCCCCGAGACTTCAGGGACTCACTCCACCACAAGCGCCCCAAAGGAGGCTTTAGGAGGAGAGCTCTACACACCTCCTCCCCACCCTGTGCCCGATGAAAGGCTAGCTAGAATAGATTTCTGGGCAAGGATTTAGAAAAAAATGACAGGGACCAGGTATAAATTATACCACTGTGTCCCTGTAGATGCTTCAGAATCAGTGATTTTCAACTCTTCTTTGGACAAAGGCCCCTTTGAGAATCTGATGAAAGCTATGCACGCTTTCCCCAGAAAGTATCTATGTGCAACCCCCTCCCCCTCCAAACACGCACAGACCCTGCAATTGTGCTTATAACGTCAGGGTTGTGCATGCAACCCTAGGAGTCCCAGGACCCCAGGTCAAAAGCCGCAGCTCAGAGGCCCTGAGTATCCCATAGATCAGTTCCTCTTGCCAGTTTCCTCCCAAACACACTCACTGTTCCCTTCTTCCTTTCCTCCCCTCCCCTGTGATCTGCCTCTTTATATTCAATCAGTGTATGTTTTTAAAAGTGGCTTTGTACAAGGATTTCACCCCAAAGGGCCATGGGAGGTCAGTGTGTAAAGTGCCTACTTGGGATAGTGGGAGTCCCTGAGCTCCAGTCTAGTTCATTCCCTGGGTCCGGCCTAACCGGTGGTGGAAAGGACATCGCACTTGGACTTGAGAAGGCTTGCACTGGAATCCAACACTTAGTAGCTTTGATGCCTTGACTTCCCTGAGCCTCCACCTCACCAGCACAAAGGGAATTCTGTTAATAAAGCTTCCCTCGCAGGACTGCATGAGGCAGTGCAAAGGGGGCAGCTCTCAGAGGGCTTTCTTTGTCAAGGGAGGGGCCAGTTTACTTCTCGCTCAATCACTCAGACCTTGTCTTGTGCTCCTTCAGAACAGGCATCACCTAATAAAGTTTTTGTTTTCTCTTTTAATGCTGATTGGAAAAATGAGCCCCAAATAAGTAAGCGATGTGAGAGGAGAATCTCCAGAATGATGAGTGAGAAGTCAAGAGCCCATCCCCAAGCAAAGAGAGCAGCTACCATGGAAATCAGCCTTTGAAATCTGGCTGCTTCTGATTCAGGATCTCCCCTCTTCCCATGGGTGTTAAAAGAGATCCATCCTCAATCTCTTCCTCTCCATCGAAGCCTTCCCTACCACCTACAGACACACTTCCCTCCCAGCCCCTTCCCTGTTTCCTAGGGTGCACTCTGCTTATGGTCTCAGTTCTTCCTCCCAGCCCTGTGAGAGGTCTCCAGACTGCCAGAGTCACCTCTACCTCCTAAATATGCATTCTCAGTGTGACGCCCTCCTCATTGTCCAGCTCAGGGACCCTGGCTCAGTCCCTGCTCTTTCTCGAATTCTGGACACGTTTTCTGACACTAGAGAGGGCTCTTCCCAAGCTTTCTTCTCCTGAGCTCCTACAGCAATACCCTAACTTGGCTCTCTCTTCCCGCCTCTCTGATTGCTCCTTCTCTTTGTTGGCTCTCTTCCTCTTCTGCACATTTTAAAGGGTGGCTATTCCCAGGGTTCATCATGTTGCCATCAATTCCCCATCCTGTGCCCTCTGCCTTTTGGTGGCACCGATCCTGGTGGTGCCAGCTATCACCTCTAGGCTACCAGCTCTGACCTCTCTTGAGTTCCAGTCCCAGTTTCATCTGCCTGTTAGGACAGTACATGTAAGCTCTGTTGTCACCTGGAAATGAATTCTTCATCTTCCCCACAAGTCACCTTTCCCTCCCAGCTTCCCTTTTCTGTTTGGGACATGACATTCCCCTGGTCACCCAGGCACAAAGATGCCATCAACTTTGCCTCTTCTGCCCTCTCTGCCCACCCCCATGCCAGCACCAAATCCTGTCCATCCCCCCTTAGGATCTCCCTGGCATCCACCCTTCCTTCCCTTTCCCACCTCCACTCACCTAAACCTAGCTTTCAGCTCTGATGGCTGTAGTAGCTTCCTGGCTGGTTTTTCTACTCATAGTCTCTCCATTTTTTAGAAGAGGTTCACCCGGGAGTCAAGACCCATCTCCACTAAAGCTTTCTCGACCATTTGAGCTGCTTTAGCTCACCTTGTCTGTTCTAGTCACTTTGCCAGTACATCTTCTCTTGCCAGGTAATACCTCTCCTATTGTTATTTAGTGTTTCACATTTTTCACCTAAATGGGAAGACCCTAGAGCTCACTCTCAGCTCCCAATCTGAGCTTGCCAAGGACCAGCCAGGACCTCTGGTGTTGCACCCTGGTATTTAATACAAGTGCTTCTGATTCCTCATTGTCTCCCCTCTTTGGTCTTGCTCACTGCACCCCTCATCTTTATTGAACAAGGAAAGCCCTTCACCATAAGACACAGAACCCAAATTCCAATGCCTGGAGAGGCCAGCAGATCATGCAATGGGTGAGGTAGGCCAAGTATACAATGACAGGGTGATGGGAGATGGCATCTAGATCCCATGTCCCCAGTTACAGGGGTTGCTGCTACTCGGTCCTCTTTCATTGCCACTGGGCCAGGTATAACTAGATTTTCCAGCTTTTCAAAAGAAACAAAGCTGGATTTTTATGGGAAATTTCCCAACTTTTAAAACATTGTGCAAGCCAAACAAAACATGGCCGCAGGCTAAATTCAGCCTGTAGGTAACCCTGGACATAAAGGTTTCCTGCTTTGTAATTATTCTTGACATGGCAGAAACATTTTGGACTACAGGTTTCTAGTTACAGTTGTGTCAGTAACAAGGTGGGTAACCTTGGAACTCAGTTTCTTCATCTGTACCTGAAGGATCCTATTAAATGATCCCCAAAGCTTTTTCAACTTGGTAATTCTGTGGTTCCTCAGTTTATCCTAAATAGTGGGAGAAATGCTGTTTAATTGAATTGTCTGGTTAATGAAGTTTCCCATATAATAAAAAAGAGATTTACCATAAAAACATACTGCACATAGATTACTGCATTTCAAAGAACTGGAATATAATAAGGCATTAGTTAACTGAAATTCTCCAAGGTTAACTGGAAAATCCCCTTCTTATCAAGCTTATTGTTGAAAAACTTTCTGAAGTACCAGAGTCCAGTTTCCTGCCTTTCTAAGCACAGCAGATGTGGCCATGCAGGGCGAGGGGAACTGATGAGTCCATGTCTGGGATGGCTCTACGACCTGACCTAATGGGGATGGCTGCCGAGCAGGCCAGGAGGTCCTCTCAGGCCACTCCCAGCCAAGGAGCTGCTCATGGTCTGGGACCCCTGGCTGAGGCCAGAAGACAGCTACACCAGCCTCTTTGCAAGACTCAGACCCCTGGCTTTAACATCCACGTTGGGAGGCTAACCTCACCCATAAACTGGGAATTAGCTGAAAACCCGGCCCTGTGAATGTGTGTTGAGACTGAATGTCATGACATTACCCAGAGCTCCATCCCACCAAAAAGAGTAAGAGCTCTGCAGCCCAACACATCTTAGTTAGAACCTAGACTCTTCCACTTTTTAGCTGTGTGACTTTAGGCTAATACCCTAACCTTTCTGAGCCTTAGCTTCCTCATTCGTAAATTGGAGGTAACAATGCTCTCTCTCACAGGCTTGTTACTACGACTGGTGAAACAGTGTCTGTTAAGTCGCTCCCAGGGTGTTTGGAGTTCAGGAAGTGCTACATAAATGGAAATCATTATTCTATTAGGAAGTAGCATCTTTTATCATTTAAAATCCAGTCTGATCTCAAATTGTAAGAGACTCTTAATCTCAGGAAACAAACTGAGGGTTGCTGGGAGTAGGGGGAGTGTGGAGAAGGTGGCTGAGTTATGGACATTGGGGAGGGTATGTGATATGGTGAGTGCTGTGAAGTGTGTAAGCCTGACGATTCATAAACTTGTACCCCTGAGGCAAAAAGTACATTATATGTTAATAAAAATAATTAATAATAAAATCCAGTCTGATTTTTTAGGTTTTTTTCCTAGTGTTAGAAAGTAAATACCAGTCATCTTCTACTTTCCACAAAACACTTGAGAAACCAACTGTTTACAAAATTAGATGTTGTCTCCAGCTCCCCCATCCCTTTCATCCTGCCCTATTATCGTGAAATAGAGACACCAGCCTTACAATCTGAACCAACATCTCCATTTTGCAACTGCCATACTAATCATGGACTCAGTCACGAATCATCAACAGATGGAAAAGTTGGTGAGGGCAGAGTATTCACAGGCTTAAAATATATCCCCTTAAATCATTTATTAATTATAAAGGGAGATTCAAAGAGTTGGACAAATAATCCTAAAATTTGTACGAACCAGAAAAGACCCTGAATAGCCAGGGGAATGTTGAAAAAGAAAACCAAAGCTGGTGGCATCACAGGTCCAGACTTCAAGCTATATTACAAAGTCGCAGTCCTCAAGACAGTATGGTACTGGCACAAAAACAGACACACAGATCAATGGAACAGAACAGAGAACCCAAAAATGGACCCTCAACTCTATGATCAAATAATCTTCGCCAAAGCAGGAAATATCCAATGGAAAAAAGACAGTCTTTTCAACAAATGGTGTTTGGAAAATTGGACAGCCACATGCAGGAGAATGAAACCATTTCCTCATACCATACACAAAAATAAACTCAAAATGGATGAAACACCTAAATGTGAGACAGGAATCCATTAAAATCCTAGAAGAGAACATAGGCAGCAACCTCTGTGATCTCAGCTGCAGCAACTTCTTGCTAGAACCGTCTCCAAAGCCAAGGAAAACAAAGGCAAAAATGATCTATTGGGACTTCATCAAGATAAAAAGCTTTTGCACAGAAAAGGAAACAGTCAATAAAGCCAAAAGACAACCAAGAGAATGGGAGAAGATATTTGCAAATGTCATATCACATAAAGGGCTAGTATCCAAAATCTATAAAGAACTTATCAAACTCAACCCCCAAAGATCAAATAATCCAAACAAGAAATGGGCAGAAGACATGAACAGACATTTCTCCAAAGCACTGAGATGCCTGGGTGGTTCTGTCGGTGAAGTGTCTGCCTTTGGCCCAAGTCATGATCCCAGGGTCCTGGAATCCAGTCCTGCACCAGGCTCCTTGCTCAGCAGGCAGCCCGCTTCTCCTTCTGCCTCTGCCCCTCCCCCTGCTTGTGTGGACTCGCTCTCTCTCCCTCTCGTTCTCTCTCTGTCAAATAAATAAAATATTATAAAAAAATACAAATGGCCAAGAGACACATGAAAAAATGCTCAATATCACTTGGCATCAGGGAAATACAAATCAAAACCACAATGAGATACCCCTTTACACCTGTCAGAATGGCCAAAATAAGAAGTCAGGAAATGCCAGATGTTGGCAAGGATGCAGAGAAAAGGGAACCCTCTTACACTGCTGGTGAGAATGCAAGCTGATGCAGCCATTCTATGTAAAAAAAATTTTTTTTAAGATTTTATTTATTTATTTGACAGAGAGATCACAAGTAGGCAGAGAGGCAGGCAGAGAGAGAAGGAGAAGCAGGCTCCCTGCTGAGCAGAGAGCCCGATGCGGGGCTCGAACCCAGGACCCTGAGATCACAACCTGAGCCTTAGGTGGAGGCTTAACCCACTGAGCCATCCAGGTGCCCCTGTTTTTTAATTTAAACTCAATTAATTGACATATAGCATATGTGGCTTTACATAGGAAAAAATTATACAGGGAGAAAAACAGTAACTTTATGGTAGAGAAACCTGGCAGACACTTCCTTAGCCAAGTGTTTGAAGCTAATGTCCCCAATACTAGAACAAGCAGACAGCCTGGGGTTCCTGAGAGGATGCACTAAGAAGGACACAGCATCATTTCTGAGACTCCTGTCCACAAAAACCTAACCGGCATCTAATCATGAGCAGAATCAGACTAGATCAAACTGAGAAAACATTTTACAAAACGACTGGCTTCTACTCTGGAAAAATATCAATGTCATGGAGGAGAAAGAAAGGCTGAAGAACTGTTCTGAATAAAAAACGAAAGGGATATAATAGTTAAAAGGAATGTATGATCCTGGGTTGGATCCTGGACTAAAGAAGTATCATTATAGGGCGCCTGAGTAGTTCAGTGGGTTAAGCCACTGCCTTGGGCTCAGGTCATGATCTCAGGGTCCTGGGATCGAGTCCCGCATTGGGTTCTCTGCTCAGCAGGGAGCCTGCTTCCCTCTCTCTCTCTCTGCCTGCCTCTCTGCCTACTTGTGATCTCTGTCAAATAAATAAATAAAATCTTAAAAAAAAAAGAAGTATCATTATAAAGAACATTATTGGAACAACTGGATAAATTTAGTATGGATTGTATATTAAATGTGGTATCATACTGATGTAAATTCCGATTTTGACTTTGTATAAAAGAATATCCTTGTTCTTGAGAAATTCACACAGAAGTATTTAAGGGCAGAGATGTATAATGTCTGCAATTCACTCTAAAATCATCCAAAACAAGAAAATCGGTATAAACATGGAAAAACACAAGCTAGGAGAAGACAGAATATTAAAACAAATACAGCAAAATGCTCACATCTGGTGAACTTGAGTAAAGAGTATACAGGAGTTCTTTGTACTAGTGTTGTAGCTTTTTGGTCAGTTGAAATTATTTCAAAATAAAAAGTAAAAAAGAAGAAAAAGTCAGTCAGGGGTGCCAGGCACAGAGCCTTGTGTGGTGAAGTGAAAGAGCCCTGACTCTTTGAGATGAGGTTCAAACCCAGCCCTGTGAACTACAAGATACTTACCATCCCTAGGCTCCGTCCCTTCACTGCAAAATGTACATAATAACATCTCTCTCTTAGGGTTGTCAAGGGATTAAATGAGGTAGTCCATGAAAAATAGCCAACATATTTTTCTCATATTCTACAAGTATATGCTGTTAAGGGTCCAGAAGTGATCAATACAAACAGAATTCTTGCCCTCATGCTACCTAAACTATAGTCAAAATGGTGGTAAATAACTAAATGAACAGGCAGCTGTAGAACTACAAACTACCAAAAATTCTGAGAGTAATGCAGTGTGGCAGGAGAGCTGGGGAACCCTACCACGTATACGGTGGTCAGGGAAAGCCTTACTGAGGAAACAACATTTAAGCCAAGACAAGGAATAAGGAGGGAGAGGTTGGCATTCTAGATGGTGGAAGCAGCAAGAGCAAAGGCCCTGAGGTGGGGACCAACTCAGTGCGTGCAAGGAACTGTGACATACCCTCCTCTGCTAGAGCATTTAGAATTCCTTGAATGCTCCTTGAAGGAAGGGGCAGCAGAGCGCCTAGCAAAGACTGGACACTCTGTTAAGTGTTTGCTGAGTGAACAAGGAAATGGGTATCCCTTTGTTTTAGTATCTGCCATGGGAATATCTCCCCTCTCCCAGCCCTTAGCTGTACCACGTAGCAGAAAGGTTTCTTTTGAACTTGAAGCTTGGCCACTTACCCCTGTGTGGGCAATCTGCCTAGATCACAGAGCTGGAAGGGACCCCAAAAATCTCATGCTCCCACCTCTCATGTTGGAAGGAAGAAGCAGAAGCCCAGTCTCAGGACAGACTTACCAGAACTCATGGCCTGGGTTGGGGACCCATGTCTGGTGCCTTCCCCAGCCCTGCTGCCTGCCTTGTTTATTTGTTCAACAAGTTTGTTTCAGCCATGGCACAGTCTGTTCTGACTCTGGAACATTTATGAGATGAGCCAAAAAATCACAGAAAAATGGTCCGCTATTGGAGCTAAGGGGCGGGGCAGCCAGGGTGGGAGACAGGTTTCAGGCCAGTTCTGAGGCAGAGTTTTGGCGTGTCCTTTGCTGTCTTTTTCCGTTCAGCCCTTGGGAACCAAAGGGATTCTAGTGGGATTTCCTGCCTCAGTTTCTCCAGGACCATGATGTGGACAGACTAGAACATTCGACCATAAGATTTCCAATTCTCATCTCCACCCTCATTAGCTCCATTCCACAATCCAGCTTCAACCCACTAAGTTCGCGTCAGAGCCCAAGGGTAGAGGGGGCACATACTGCAGCAATGTGGGACTCTTCTGGCCCCTCTGCCTGCAGCGCCCTCTTTCTCTCTGCTTATGAACTCTTGCTTATCCTTCAAAACCTAGCGGTTATGGTCACCATCTCTAAAACAGACTCCCCAGGTAGTCGGCCAGCCACTTTCCAAAATTTAAAGAGCTCAACTAGGATAAACAGGATAGCTAAAATGCTGATTACTTTGCTTTTGTTTACTCGGTGTGGTAATGCTGGTTATGACCTTGTGTTGATCAAAAACATTCACTTGCGGTTGCATAAATTATTCATGACCAAAAACTCAGAAGTAAATAATTAATAAATGCAGTTTTTTGGATGACAACATAATTTATTGAAACCTTAATTAAGTCTAGGGTGGGAGAAGGGATGGGGTAAGGATGACAAAAGGATTTCTGTGCTAAAAACGTGACTCTAAGATCCCATGCAGCCCTTTGACACACCTGGCTGCCTCATTTCCCCAAAAGGCCTGGTACATAGTAGGTAGTCAGAAAGTATTCAGTGACTGTATGAATGTGTGAGGATGATGATCCTTCCTGGCCCTGGGGGTGACTCCTCTTCTGCCCTTTTACTCCAGGCAGCTCCCCAAGAAGCGGAGTCTGGCCAGCTATGGGAGGTGCTGTTCTCCTTCACTTCCAAGATTAGCTCAGACCTTAAAAATCACAGCCCGACGCCTGCTCCTTTCATGCCAAGGAAAACAGTAGATGTCAGAAGCCTCCTTAGGTATCTGGAAGAGAACAGCTCCTTCTGCTCCCTCCCTTCCTTGTATGAGGTCACTGAATCAGGATGACAAAGCAAACAGTGACATGTGTTGGGACTTGTTCCTGCCCTGATTCCAGGTTTCTCCAGCAACTCCTTCCTCCCAATGACAGAGCTAGGTGTGGACAACTAACTGAACTGAACAAGGTCCTTGGAATCCATGAATGCTAATTAGGAGGAATCCTCTGCAGCAGTGAAGAGAAAGTCCTGGGGGTGCATGGGTGCCTCAGTCAGTTAAGCGTCTGACTCTTGATTTCAGTTCAGGTCATGATCTAGGGGTTGTGGGACTGAGGGAGCCCCAGTGGCTGGACTCCACATTCAGCAGGGACTCTGCTTAAGATTCTTGCCTTCTGTTCCTTCCTCACCTCGTGCACTCAGGCTCTCTCTCCCAAATAAATAAGTAAATATTAAAGAAAGAGAGAGAGAAAGACAAAAGTTCCTAGATAAACCTCAGTAAGACAGGGAATTGGGATATTAGCAGCACTGGAAAATTGCACAGGGGTTTCCCAGGTGTCAGTGTGCTCTAATTTGTTCTCATTTGAGGGAAGTAGAGCAAGAATTCTTTTCTGACTGTGCAGATGAGAAAACCAAAGCTCATTTAGGGCTTAATCAGGGCTACATGGCTTGAGGGTCACAGAGCCAGACTTGAAATGAATTTTGTGACTCTAGTTACATCTTCCCATCTCACAGCAATTCCTTGAACCTGAATCACTGGTACACCTGCTTCATGGTCTTTGGCTATTGCACATCACCATACTACTGTTTACTTAATACTTTTCTTTAAATAAACTCACTTTAAAAACTGACTTCATTCTAAGCAATAATACTTATGCATCTATATATATGTCTAAGTAATATATGTGCAACTACTAAAATTAAACATTTTCATCTTCCTTCCTTAAAGTAACTCTCATAACACCAGGGATCCAGTGCACTCTTTGAGAAACTGTCCAGCTGTCCTATATCAAGTCCACATTACTAAGGATGGATCTTCACAGACTGGCAGCCAATGGCTGCCTTTGTAGAAATGGCCAGCCAGTGGCAATGCTTGGGGAAACCACTGCTGTTTTTAGGGCCTCAAAATCAAAAGTTCCTGAATCAGGGAGGGTAAGGGAGAGATCATGGAAGTCACCTCCCACAGGGCAGGGCCTTATACCACACACGCAGTCACAGTCCTAAAAATTAAAGGGGACACCATTCAGAGACATAGATGAATCAGATGTAGTCCCTGCTCTTAAAAACTCAAGAGCTGACAAACATCAGTAACGGAAAGCTACAACGAATAAGCAAAATATCTGGGATCAGAGAAACTCTAGACTCGGTTCCACCACGAATGTGGCAAGATACATCTCTTCTTGTTACCTTTTAAGACGAAAAGGAGATTCAGATTTTTTTAATGGGCATGATATATCAAAATATCAAGTTGTGTATCTTAATTATATGCAATTTTTGTCAATTACACCTCAATAAAGATGGGGAGAAACAAGTGTGAAAAATTCTCTGTAAAAAACCATAAAGCTGTAATATAGTGTGTAAGTACTAGATAGGCAGTGCCCAAACTCCTCCACAGAATATTTGCATTACTACTAGAGAATTACTTTCTCAAGGTAAAATGAAGCACCAGCAACAACAAGTTGGGAAGAGATTTAAGGAGCACCATTTGGGGGTTACCAG
This sequence comes from Mustela nigripes, assembly GCF_022355385.1. Lineage (NCBI taxonomy): Eukaryota > Metazoa > Chordata > Mammalia > Carnivora > Mustelidae > Mustela > Mustela nigripes. The sequence continues at coordinate 22,117,150 of NC_081563.1, read as the reverse complement.
CATCCCTGACTAACTTGCTGCTCTCAGGTCTTGGGCCCAGGAAGACACTGGTGAGCCAAACCAGCTTGCTGCCTCTAATTCTTTCAGAATTTTTATTTTTTTCTCTGATTTGTACTCTTTCTTCTGCTTTCAAACATTTTCTTCTTGCTTTCAGCCCAGCGCACAAATTGACTGCATAGTAATGGGTCTCTACTGTCCTCTTGTGGCCATTCTCTGACACCGCTGCATTGACTTTTGAAGGGGTGTGCGTGACAGCCTCAGGAAACCAGAGCCAACCCTCAAGATGAAGATTTTCCAGGGCCAGCAGAGGAATTAAAGCCCAAATTAAAGCCAGCTGCTGGAATCCAGAGCTTTCTGACGGGAAGGGGTAGTTCTGCCTGGTTTTGCCCCAAGCAGGACAGGAATCCAGGCCCTCTGCATTAACCCTACACAAATGGTCAGTTCCTGGATTGTCCAGTTTGTCTGGAGCAAGATCATGCAAATGAAGGCAGCCCTGAGGTATTCCTTCTCTGCCCGGAAGTCCCAAGAGTAGAAAGGGCCAGGACCAGAACTTCCAACACCCACTCATTTAAAGCAACAATAAACAGAGTCCTCATTTTGTGAACCAGTAAGTGATACAGGTTAAGGGTGGGGTACAAAATAAGATACATAATTCCTATCCTCAAGAACTCACAAAGTTTACAAATGTAACTAACTGAAGCATACATATAATTAACGGACATAGGGCCGAGGAGTAAGGGCCACCAGAGAGGTAAAACACAAAATGCTACAAGACTGGTGGGGAAGGAGAGATTCATGATGACCATGGGAATCAGGGTTTTCTGAAGGTAGTGAGACTCAAGCTGGACTTTGAAAAAAATGACAGACATGAGCAGATGTGAACAAGGAAGACCACAGTGATACTAATAATAGCTACATTTGGGGGGAGCTGATTATACATCAAGCACAGCTAAGGGTTTTGTAGGTATCTATTATTTAATCTCCATAATACTATGAGGCATTATTTTCTCTATTTGACAGACCAGGAAACCGAGGCTTAAGATCATGTACAGCAAAGCTTGATAGAAATTAGAGGAAGAAATAAAAGCAAAAAATGTGTTTGGGGAAAGAATCTATTATTAGTAGAGTACCGGGTACACCTGGTGAGGTGGCAGAAAGAAAGGACAAGGGCATATGGGGTATTTGATGATCATAAATTACAGGAACCCTATAATCAAGGATTGGATTTTAAAGCCTCAAATGAACTTCGACCTCACCCTTCGGATACTGAAGAACCTTCCAGATTTCAGAGCTCAGAATCCTGCTCAGGGATAATTCAGATGTGTGGAGGAGAGCACGATGAGGCAGAGACAAGAGGAAGGGAGCTCTGTAAAGAGTCATGCGGTGAGGGGAGCTTGGGTCAGGGCAGTGGGCAAGCAAAGAGATGAATCCTGAAACTTTACACACGGAAATTGTTAAGACTGACTTGGGGGATGAAGAGAATGGAGCTACCTTTGGTGGGAACCACTGTTCCCTCCCATGCTGAACCCTCCAACCCACCTCCTCTTACTGGGGGAAGGGAAACTTCCGGTCTCGCACAGGATGGAAGCCTCAATCCCACCCTGGATTATGGATGTGCCAAACCTCTAAGGCCAAACAAAGCAGGGCAAAGACTACTCTGAGGCGAGAGAAGAAATCTGGAAAATTGTTCTCAATGCCCACATCAAGTGAGGAATCTCAGGATCAAAGAGCAGCCTGTCACAGAAGAGACCACGGGAGTTTAATGCTGTGACCCACTTCCCAAAGGTCAGGGAGAGTTTTATGTCATTTCCCAGCAGTCTGTCCAACCTGGTTGGGTCCAAACAGGGCTGGACCAACCCTGTATGGGAACACAGTCTCCCCGGCAGGGGCTTGGATTCCTGCTTTTGACTACCTCAGGGCTGGGCTGGCAAGCTTCCCTCTGGTCCCCACTTTCAGGAAGCCAGCCACAGCTGCTGGCTACTTGTCACACCCTATCCGGAAGGTGGCAGCTTTTCAGTGGTAAAGCAACAGATGCCCAGGCGGTGGCTAATAGCCTCAAAGTTTGTTGGGAATTGTGTCATATTTCCCAAAAGAGCTAACTCCATCCAGTTCCAATGAAGTGGTAACTGGTAAAGGCTTGGGTTACAAGGAGACAATGAGGCTTCGTAATTCCTATCCTAGACTGCAGCAATTTCAGGGAAGATGCTTAAGGCAGGCACTCAACATTTAAATGTACCAGACACTATGCAAACTCCTTAGAAATTTCCTAAAGCAGACAAAGAGACTTGTAATGTTAAATATTTATCCTTGACTTTCTCTCTCTAGAACGCTGCTCACTGTGACACCTACTTTTTACCTTTTTTCTCCAATAAATGAGTACCCATACCAAAAAAAGTGCCCCTCAAATCAAAGAAAGGGCAATCAGCTATCTAAGACTTGGCCTGCAAACTTCCTGCTTGCCTCCTGGTCTTTAACCCCTCACCCACTGTGCCCGGACTCCTAGGCTCACATGGTGGAAGACAGCAACTGCTCACCAGCCTTCTCTCCTTCGATCCAGACTCCTGTATCCACCTGCTTTCCTTACACCTTTATTTAGATGTCTCAGTGGGACATCAAGCTCTACTTGTCCCAAACTGAACTTTTCTTCTCCTCTGAGAACTTTTCTTCTCTACCCCCTCCTCCCACCGACCCATCACTCAGTCTCAGCCGTTCCACTTTTCAAGATACCGCTAGGACCCATGTACCTCTTGCATCTCGATCTCTACTTAGTGCAAGCCGCCACAATCTCTCACCCGGACTCTGTAGCAGACTTCTAACCTGGCTTCCTGCATCCTCTTGTCCTCGTCCCTCCTTCCTCCACCCTGTAACTTCCAGGATTTTTAAAAACCCAAATCTGATCCTTCACCATCACTAACACCCAAATGGCTTTCCACTGCTCTTTACATATAAAGGCAGAGGTGATACAGAACTCCTGGGGAGACCAAGACCGCTGACCAGGGATACCCTGCTTTTAGTTAACTGACTGTGTTCTTGCTATAACAGTATGACTAAAAACCTTACTTTTCTGTGAAAATAAAACTGGATTACCTTGATTTCTGGTAACATAAAACTGCAACCTCCCTGTCTAGGAGGGGATAATTAGCCTTTTGAATAGAAACTTTTCAAACATCCATTAACTGAGGCACACATTACTTTTTAAAGTTCTTGTAAACACCTTGAGCCAGATGGAACCCTGAAGATGAATTAGCTTAGAGCAGGGGTTGGCCAATGATACCCTGCAGGCCAAATCAAGCCTGCCACCTGTTTTTAGGAATATTTACTGGAACACAGCCCCACTCATCCATTTGTGTACTGCCTATGCCATTTGCCCCCCCAGTGGCACAGTAGGGTCGCTGTGATAGGGACTGCAGGGCTTGCAAAGCCTGGCGTCCCTGGCCAGTAACGGAGAAGGTTTGCTGACCACGCTGTACAGGTTGGGCTGCACATTAAAATCACCTTGAATGGGGGCACCTGGGTGGCTCAGTGGGTTAAAGCCTCTGCCTTCGGTTCGGGTCATGATCCCAGGGTCCTGGGATCGAGCCCCGAGTCGGGCTCTCTGCTCAGCAGGGAGCCTGCTTCACTCTCTCTTTCTCTGCCTGCTTCTCTGCCTACTTGTGATCTCTCTCTCTCTGTGTCAAATAAATAAAATCTTAAAAAAAAAAAATCTCACCTGGAATACCTCTTAAAAGGGATCACATCAGAGCCATAGTTGAGAACCACTGATTTCATCCCATCTCCTGCCTCATGAATGAGGGGCAGCCCCACAGGTCAGGATCTGTCTCCTGTTTGTAGTGAGGGACAACTACTAATGCCCTCAAAGCCCTATTATAGCACATCCCTCTACACTATCTCATTCGATCCTTAGAACAAATCTGAGGTTCAAAGAGCAGGAAGCATTACTGTCCCTTCTTCACACAAGACAGAACTGGGGCTCAGGAGATTTAAGTCATGTCCCCAAAGTCTCCTATTTGGTAAAGGGAGCTAAGACTCCGGCACACATCTTTTCAATCAAGGCCACCAACCACTGATGTTAATTATACAAGTGACATCTATTTTATTTTGTCAAGTAGAGTCCTATTTGCTTTCGGGGGGGGGGGGGTGTCTCCAGAACACTTAGAAATCTGCCTTCCTAAATTAGGATTCCTAAGGAATGCCGCGAGGGGAGATGGAGAGGATGCATGCAGGGATTTATCTATCGAGCCCACTTCTGTGCCCACATTTAAACCACAGTAGATATATTTTTACCTGTTCAACCTCAGGATCCCACATACGATTTTGTTTGAATAAAGAGTTTCACCTTTGAAGGCCACTGACATGGCTTGGACCTTTGCAGTTTCAAACCAAGATGGCATGGTCACTCTGCCTCCAGATTCCTGTCACCTCTTACATCAAGTTCTTCCCCGCTGGTCTAAATGAAGCTCAAAATAGTAGTTTCTCATAATGCCAATATTGGTATTGTTTTTTGAGAAATGAAAGGCATCGCTTTCAGCAGACCAGACTTCCCACATCTGTCTGGGTAATTGGAGTTACTCATTACTGTTCCCTGCCTACTTCATGCATGCTATATAATGAAGGAAAAAAAAAAAAAAAAATATATATATATATATATATATATATATATATATATATATATATACTGTATATAAAAAAAGGAAAACATCACCCTCATCCACTCTCTTGCTAGGCCACAGCGTTTCTCCTGCCTGCTCACTGGGTCTGCCTCCAGCCTAATCCACAAACTCACCACCTTGCTTCTACTCTTAGGCCTTCATTCCCTGCGGAGTGAGGCGTTCATTAATGTTTGCGGAGGAAGAGGGTGCACTGTGGGATATAAGACAACTTCTTGCATTTCTTTGTGTTTCCAGAGAGGAAAACCTTTTAGTCTCCTCTCCACAGAAGTGAGAAGCCCCACACTGGGCAAAACACTTCCAGCTTTTCATTCTATGACCCTATTTGCACCTTTCCACAGGAGAAGGAGTGACTAATCTGACTGGTCAGAGTCCAGGACATTGAAAGGACTGAGTTTTTATCAGGACTGATGCCTGAGTGCACAAGGTATACTATGATCCTGACCTGTGTCCTGATAAATCAGGGTCTGTTATCAAACCTGGCACAAGGTTATACTAAGAGGGAGTAGGAAGCCCCATTCTGTATCTACATTTAGTTCCAGGAATGACAGGGGACACCCAGAGCCACACTGTGGCGTGACCTCATATTTCACCACTTATTTGAGAAGGCCATATCAGTGAAGTCTAGAGTCTAACTGCCAGAAGCACCCCATTCCTCAGGAGAAGCACAGTTCCTAAAACTTAATGAAAGACATCGTGGTCTTAAGCAAACATGACACATCTTCACCTTCTCTTTTAATAGGGTTATGTCTCTCACTTTACCCATTCTCAAACTGTGTCGTTTCTTTTTACATACAAACACAAACACTTTAAAAAATAAATGCCAAATTCAAGAGAATCAGATGAGTAGATAAATTTAGGGAGCCATGAAAGAAAAGGCCAGTCACCAGATTTTACAAAAGGTCACCTGAACTCCTTCTCTGGACATTCAACTTGATATAGGACCCTACATATCCCATGTCACATGGTCCACAAGGTCTTCTTTTAGGATTCTGAAGCAGTCAATAGCCATACTTGTCATTCAGATGGGTCCTGCCATCTCCACTTTGCCCTAGATCAGAGTATAAATAAAGAAACACATTCAATTTCCTAAATTCGGGAGGGAAAAGATACCCAGATATCAGTGGGCTAAAAAGTAAAACAGACAAAAGAGGTTTTTTCTATTCTACAACTCCGCCTTTTTGCATACGGTTTCAAAATACGGTCCTCTTTTCATTTCTACCCTTATTTATTAGCCAATAAAAAGCAAACATTTCTAGTAACAAAATTTCTAAAATTTCTATTAACTACGAATATATTAGAAACCTGATCCATAGAAAAAGCAACTTGTGATGAGCACATGGGAAACAAGCATCTCATATATTACCTTAAGAGTGTTAAGTATGAACATAAGCTGTATCCTCTCGACAGAATGCAATTTACAATGTCTTAAAAATGTTTACAGCCTTTGATCCAGCATGTTAACTTTCATGATTTTTTTCTACATATGCACCTCTATACTTGTAAAAGTATTATGTTAGAAGTTGCTCATTGCAGAATTTTTTTAAAATTCAATTAATTAACATACAGTGTATTATTAGTTTCAGAGGTAGAGGTCAGTGATTCATCAGTCTTATTTAATACCCAGCGCTTGTTACATCATGTGCCCTCCTTAATGTCTATCACCCAGTTACCCCAGCCCCCAAACCCCTCTCCTCCATGCAGAGTTGTCTATGATGGCAAAACTGAAAATACAGCAAATATTCATTGAAGGAACTGGAAGTACAGCAAATATTCGTTGAAGGAAAATTGAAGGAATAAATAAGTAAAGGTATTATCTGTACCATAAAAAAGAACTATGCTACAAGGAAGGACAGGAGGTAGGGAGGGAAGGAAGGAAGGAATCTATAAATAGCTATGGGAGGATCTCCATATAGTGTTAAGTGCGGAACAGCAAGATATAGAATATGCTTCTAGGGGCACCTGGGTGCCTCAGAAGGTTGAGCCTCTGCTTTCAGCTCAGGTCATGATCTCAGGGTCCTGCGATCGAGCCCCGCATCAGGCTCTCTGCTCAGCAGGGAGCCTGCTTCTCCCTTTCTCTGCCTACTTGTGATTTCTGCCAAATAAATAAATATAATCTTTAAAAAAAAAAAAAAGAATATGCTTCTATTTGTGTAAAAACAATGGTGAAATATTATGTATTTAATTGCTCATACAAGCATTTTATGTGACATATATAAGAAGTCACAAGATGATATTTCGCTTGCTTTAGAGGAAAACACCAAGTAGCTAAAGCAGAGCCAGTAGTAGTTGTTTTAAAACCTTTAAAGAAAATGCAAAAGACATGCAGAAGTTAAAAAAAAAAAAAAAAGTAATGAATCTCCATATACTCATCACCCAGCTACAACAACAATATGTGACATTACCCCCTCCATGCTCCCTCATCCTCTACTTCTACAGGATTATCTTAAGGCACATCCCAGATATTCCGTTTGTAAACACTTCTGTACACAGTCCTAGAAGATAAGGACTTTTTCTAAAAAACATAACATCATCCACATTTTAAAATAATTAATAATTTTCTAGTATCATCACACATCTGGCTAGTGTTCAAAATTATCTGACTGGTGTATATTTTTTTTAATAGTTGTTTGTTCAAATAAGGATTCAAGCAGAACCTACAAACTGTATTTGATTGATATGTCTCTTTAGATCTTTTACTCTGTTTCCCTAGAAGGGAGAACATTCCCACTACATGCTTTTTTTTTTAAGATTTTTTTTTTTTCAAAGATTACTTATTTATTTGAGAGAGAGAGAGAGAGCGAGAGAGCATGAGCAGGGGAAGCAGTAGGGGGAGAGGGAGAAGCAGACTCCCTGCTGAGCAGGGAGCCAGACAGGGGGCTTGATCTGAGGACCTTGAGATCATGACTTGAGCAAAAGTTAGCTCAAGCCACCTAGGCGCCCCTATTTATTTTAGAGAAAGAAAGAGAGCATGCTGAGTCAATCGGTGGGAGGGGCAGAAGGAGAGAGAATCCCAAACAGACTTTGCACTGAGTGAGGAGCCCAACACGGGGCTCGATTTCATGACCCTAAGATCACAACCCGAGCCGAAATCAAGGGTTGAACACTTAACTGACTACACTACCTGGTGCCCTATCCCACTACATACTCTTACAACACCTTTATTTTGAACCTTAAACATGCATTACCTATTCAGAAATATAAATAAATAAGTCTCAGAAGAGAAGAAAAGTAATAAAAACAATCTACCTTCAGGTGGGACCCACACACAGTAGTCTGGGTCATCTTCTGGATATTTGGAGGAAAGTGTTGCTGGAAGCTACAAAGAAAAGATAAAATTCTTTTGAATAAAATAACCTAACTCTATTGTCCCTATACCTGTCAGCAAATAAAAACTAAGGGAAAAGCTTCCATTAATTACCTTGACATAAGTAACCCAAAAAATGGTGGAACACACTCTCTCTGAACCTTGACTTTTTCTCATAAAGTCTCAACAAACTGATTTTTAGTCAGTGAGAGTGAAGTGATGTTTTCTAAAAGGGACTGTTAACAGAGGTATGAGTTCTAATGGTATAACCCACATAGAGGGAAATTTGGCATTTGTCTTTTGATCTAGGTGCAGAAAAGAGTTAACAGGGCAAGACTGACTATCCTTTGAAAGGCCTGTTTTAAGGCTGGCCCCTCGCCTGGTATCTGGGGACCTGGATTTCAGGAAGGTTCCTACTACCCTGATAAAAGTGTCACTGTGCCTAAATTGTCTATAAAAACAATATGGTTTGTGCTAAACATCTATTTTTCTTCTGGGAGAACAGAATTTGGGGGCATGACATGCAGGAGGTGCCTAGGTGATCAGTCCCCAATAAAAATCTTGGGCACTGAGTGTCTAATGAGCCTCCCTGGTTAGCAACATTTCATAAGATGTCACAACTCATTGCTAGGGCAATTAAACACGTCTTATGTGACTCCAGTGGAAAAGGACTCTTGGAAGCTTATGCCTGGTTTCCTCAGACTTTGCCCCTTGTGCCTTTTCCCTTTGCTGACTGTACTTGGTATCCTTTACTCTAGTACATCGTAGCTATGAGTACTACCACAGGCTGAGTCCTGTGAGGACTCCTGTGAATGACCTAGCCTGGGTGTCCTGGGGACCTCCTGACACAATCTAGCAATCCCACTTTGGGGAACTTACTATAGCCACATAAAATTATGCATACACAAGATTATTCATTATGGCACTGTTATAGTAAAAGATTAGAAACAACCCACGTGTCCACCTGTAGGGAACTGGCTAAGTTGAGTACATCCATACAGTAGGAAGCTCTTGGTAAACTGATACACAGTGATTTCCACAATAGGTTAAAAAATAATAAATCCTGATGTAGAATGTAGAATATTACATTCTATCTTCTACGTAATAAAAATAGTCAAATAAAAATATACTATTCAAATGTCTTTGTATGGCATAAAAGGATATGAACAAAGATTCACAAATTAATCAAAGAGGTATATGCAGAGTTATAGGGAACAGTATGGATGGAGACAAGAATAGAGAATTGAAAACATAAAAATTCAGAAATAAAAGAGAGCCCAGACTTCTAAAAGAGTGAGTATTAGGCAATTGGGAACTCTGCTAAGACAATCCCTAAAAATTCACTCTTCTAATCCCATGACAAAGGGATTCATTTTTACTTCTAGAGAGGTGAAGATTACGGCTAAAGTACTTACTTTGCCTGGACCGGGAGCTTTCTTTTTTTTCAATTCATCTCTGTTTTTCTGATGTTCATTCTTTGATGCTAATTTGAGAAAAAGAAAAGCAAGAGGCAACAGCTATTTCAGAATAAGTAAAACAGAAAAAAATTCCCCCTAAGAGATCATTATAAAAATGGAAAAAAGCACGTAACCATCAAATTCTCAAAAATTCCTTCTATTATAGGGACGCCTGGGTGGCTCAGTGGGTTAAGCCTCTGCCTTCTGCCCAGGTCAGGATCTCAGGGTCCTGGGATTGAGGCCCACCTTGGGCTCTCTGCTCAGCAGGGAGCCTGCTTCTCCTTCTCTCTCTGCCTGCCTCTCTACTTGTGATTTCTCTCTCTGTCAAATAAATAAATAACAAAATCTTTAAAAAAAAAAAAAAAAATCCTTCTACTATAAAGACTATCTTAAGAGAATTTCCTCTCTGCTAATAACTCTAGTTTTCAATCCTAAGGCTGTTCTACAAGCTTGAATATAATCACACCATTTGAAAAGGGAAAGAAAAATGGGGTTGATTTTACCATTCTACAGTTCAACTGTTATAGTTAGAACAGTAGAAAAACAATCCTTTTTTTTTTTCCCTGAAGGTTATTTATTGGGGCACCTGGGTGGTTTAGTCAGTTAAGTGTCTGCCTTTGGCCCAAAGTCCTGGGATCAAGCCCTGTGTCCCATTCTCTGCTCAGCAGAGCCTGCTTCTCACCCTCTCTTTGCCTACTTGTGCTCTCTCTCTGCCAAAGAAATAAATACAATCTTTAAATAAATAAATAAATAAAGGTTATTTATTTGAGAGAGCACACGAGTGAAGGGAGGGACAGAGAGAGATAATCTCCAATGGACTCTGTGCTGAGCGGAGAGCCCAATGGAGGGCTCAAACCCACAACCCATGGGATCATGACCTGAGCTGAAACCAAGAGTCAGACATTCAACCAACTAAGCCACCAAGGTGCCCCCAAACGAGGCATTTGAAAGGCCAATCTTTCAACCAATTTACCTTAATAGTTTTGGAATTGCTCCCATGATAAGCAGATTCATCTCTGGGAGATGAAAAGCTGCGGAGGGCTTTGCATGGGCAGAGGGAAGCGCAAAAGCACTAGGAATTTTGCAGATCAGGAGACGAAACCCCAGGAAGCAGAAAAGGAATTAAGAAAGGCAAATGGGATGGCACCAAACATAACCTCTCATGTATTCCAGTTCTGTTCAGGGTCCTGGCAGAGCACCTACCCAGTGTCTAAAAGGCCGCTCTCTGTGCTGCCTCAGCTCAGCCGCCAACCCCTCCTCTCTGACACCAGCTGCTTGCTTGTATGCAGAGCAGCAATGGAGCTGGCTGCACTACTTGCCTGAGGGTTCCTCACATGATGCAGCTGTTTCTCTAATCTCTTGATAATCGTTATTCTGTTCCTCTTGGCTGAGTTGAGACATGTTTTCTATAAAATGCAGAACCAGAGCATATTGTTATTATTTAATTCATAATGGGGAACCAAGAAAACAAAAACAAAAGCAAGAAAAGCTACATAAATACATAATCATCCAGCTTTACTATCATTAGCTTCAATAACCTTAATTAGATTTTCCAAAAAATGTGCCTCCATATGTTTAACAGAGAAATCAATTTTCCACTTTAAAAACTGGCCAACTCGGAGTTAAAACTTTTCAGCACTACTTACCAAAAGCCTTAAAAATGTACATATTCCTTGGTCTAGAAATTCTATTTCCAGGAACATATTCAAAGAACACAATCAGAGATGAGTACGAAGATTTATTATATATGCAATATGTTTAGGATAGCAAAAATAATAAATTATGTTCAGGTCTAACAATAGGGGGTGATTAAATAAATCACGGCACCAGCATGTGATGGACCACTGTGCTCCTCATTTGACTCCACATTTTAAAAGAGTATTTTAAGACATCGAAAAAAATAGGTTATAAAACAGCATATACAATACAATCCTAACAGAGGCCTAGAGTAATCCCTAATCAACTGCAGATTTACTCAGTAATGTGTCTTTACCAAATTTTAAAATCTGCTATTTTTATACACATATTTCTTGTGGTCCCTGAACAAAATAAATACAATCCTTATTGCTCGGCCTCCTACTAATCTGTTTATACGCCACCCTCACAAGGTATGGATCAAAGATTGGACTCACAAAAAAAGTATGTGTAAGTACCTTGTTTGAAAAGGCTAAGCATTTTGCCAGTAACTAAACAAAGGAGCATGCAAAAACAAAAGAGCTCTTCACAGATGAAAAATCAGAAACGTTTCTTTCTGAAACAACTAAGAATGATTCAAGAAAAGGCCTCCATACCAGGCCTGGCCTTTATGATGATAAGCCAGGTTTGTTTTGGAAGCAACATGCATGCATGCATGCATTCCCATGCATATTTCATGTCGGTTTTTGTTCTGTTTTTCCTCATGCGCCCTATTTTCTGTGAAGTCTTAACAATGCCAGACGGGTTGGCCACCCTGCAGGAAAGTAACTCCTGCAGTTGACAAGGGACAAGATACTGAAAAGATGAACAATGATATCTGGGTGTGAGACTGCAGGAGATTTCCCTTTTCTTCTTTGGACTTTTATGTGTAAGCCAAAGTTTCTAAAAATGAATACACCTTCCTCATAATCAGAAGAAAACATATTTGCAAACCAATCACTTCCCTCTTTTGTCATTTGCCGTCAAATCCTGGCTAAGGTGGGTGAGTATGGTGTGCCAGGTTTTCCGCTAGGTACCATGGACAAAAAGATGAATAAGGCACTATGCTTCCTAAGAAGTGTGATGCTTAGTCTCTGTTTTAGGGATGGGGAAAATAATGACCAAGGGGAGGTTTACCCTGAGACTACTTGATCAGGCCCCATCATGCACCCTCTTCTACTGCCCACCAATCACACAATGGTAGCAGCTCTGGGCTGTTCCACAGCAGCTGTGGTTTCAGATTCCACAGCTTTCAATGTTCCATAATTCTGGAATAGACTGGAAATACCTGCTCTTGCTCTGCAATGAGGATAAATAATGACAAATAGTCCAAGAAAGACCAAAAAAGTATGTTTCCAGAGTCAGCTGTATCCCATACCATAAAGTGCCACAAAGTCAAAATACACAACCAAGAACTGGTTTTGCTTTCCAAACCTAAGCGCAATCAATGCAGACGCCCCACTGAACAGCACAGGAAGAAGGAGAAAAATATTACCATGGGCTTTTGTCTCTTTAGAACAGGTGAAGTCAGTGGGAGGCCTCACTTCCTGCACTGCATCTTCTGGCTCTGTCTCGTGCTGCAGCCTACTGCTTCCAGCTTCCATTTTCCCCCTTTCATCTCCCTCCTTTTCCCCCTCCTCGTCCTCTTCCTCCTCCTCCTCTTCTACTTCGGGCTCATCCTTCATTCTCAATAGAGCTGGAGGGAGTTCTGGACGCTTAGGGGGTAACTTCTATGAAAGAAACAAATCATGAACAAACACTGCTACATAATGACAGAGACAAATCTCTTCAAGGAGATTAAGCTAAATATATGAAATGTCTAACCTCTCTAGACTGATGAACCCTGCAGAATTATGCTGGAGGGAGGACTTGCACATGAGATTTTGCCCATCTATGGACGTTTAACACATACCTCTATGAGTTTCTAGGATCAAAAGAATATTAAGTATGGGACACTTGAAACAGCTTGTGGGAACTAACATCTATTGCAGGTGCCAGCTGCAGGAATTCTGTCTTGTCACCCCTCATGGTGTTAAAGGATCTTAATTCATTACAAAATCTTCCAGGGGTAACAGACACACATTTCTAAGAAACAGATCATTTGTACAGCTTTTTCATTTTAGATTTAACACAATTTCAAAGAAATGAGACATGTAAATCAGTAAAATAGATCCTGAAGACATTTCTTTTTTTAAGATTTATTTATTTATTTTAGAGACAGAGAGAGAGCAGGGGGAGGGGCAAAGGGAGAGGGAGAGAATCTCAGGCAGACTCTGCACTGAGCTAGGAGCCTGACCTGGGGCTCGATCTCACAACCCTGAGATCATGACCTAAGCTGAAACCAAGAGTTGGATGCTCAACCGACTGTACCACCCAGGCGCCACCTGAAGACATTTCTTGAATAAAGCCAAATATTCTAATCAAAACCTTTTAATAAAATTATTAGAAAAAGAAAAGGTTGATTGAAGCTTAAGGAATGGAGAGATACCAAAGTATATGTTGGGCATATCATTTCTTAAATATAGGATTGAATTCAGTAAACCTCTTTAGAGAGCTTTTTTAGTAAAGTTTTTCCTCTAACTAAACATAAGCACCTCCTCTCCCCTCACCCTCACAGAAAAGCCTGCCTCTCAGGTGAACCTGAGACTTCAGGCTTCTGCCACCAGAGGGCAGTTTTCCCTAATTCAAGGTCCTGAGGACTGAATTCTGTCCCCACAAAATTCGTATGTTGAAGTCCTAACCCCTAGTACCTCAGAATGTAAACATATTTATAGATAAAATTTTTAAAGAGGTAAGTTAAAAGAAAGCAGTTAGACTGAGGCCCTAACCCAAGATGGCTGGTTTCTTGTAAGAGGAGCGGGCGACCCCACGGGTGCAAGTACACACAGGGAAGACCCCAGGAAGATGCAGGAAGAGGGCAGCCATCTCCAAACCAAGGCATGCTGATCTTGGACCCAGGCTCCAGATCTGTTAGAAAATTAAATTTCTGTCTTTTAAGCTACCCAGTCTGTGGTGTTTGGTTAGGGCAGCCCTCGCACGCTAACACACAAGGTTCTGCTCTTTAGGTGATAAGACCTTTTAAAAGCTGAATCTGTAAAGAGGGATGTATGCAAAGGAAACATTCACCAGTGAAGTGCTAGAGGACAGTAGAAAGATCACAAAACTCAAGAACAGAGGACCTGGATTTGATTGCCAGTCTAGTAATCACTTAATGATGATGTGACCTCATATTTAACCTCTCTGACACTGTTTCCTCACCTGTGAGAGGTGGTAATTCCCACACATCACAAAGTGTTAGAGGGATTGAACGCCAAATGGCAGGGCCAGGTGCAGGGACTACATGACTAACAAATGTTAGCCGAGTACAAATGTTACACTATCTACCCACCTGGAAAAAAGACATTTCTTAAATGCAACATTCATCACAAATTAATAAACTGATGTTCAATGTACAAATTAGTTACATGCAAACTGACTGAAGAGCGAAAGTTTAACACTATGACCCACAACTTACCCCTACTGTTCCCGTTTTTAATTTGAATTTGCTTCCTCCTTTCATGGCACCAAAGAGAGGCAATGTAAGCTTTTTAGCTTTGTTTTCCACATCTGTAGCCTGACTTTCAGTCCTAAGAAGAAAGAACAATTATACACATCTATTCCGGTGAGGCCAAGATTTTATCCAAAACACCAGAAGAATCCTGCGTGCCTGGCTTTAAAGACCCTTTGCCAAATACTATCCTTCACAGCCCATCCCCAAAGGCTTCAGGAAGATTCTGGTATCCACGGACAAAGTCAAGAGCAACACAGATATTTTTCAGTTCCAATAAATAGCTTGGCTGGTCTGGAGGACAAGCAAAGACACCCCACGGAAATGAAAAGGCAGAGGACGGGATCACAATCAAGAGCTGCTTGGGTCGGGGAGAAAGGTGTTAGGTAGAAAGTTTGGAAGTTCAATCCTCAAGAAGAGGAGGAAAAAGGTACATACATCTAAAGGCCAGGATCTAAAGTAGGAAAGGGAGGAAAAACTAAGCAGACACACACACAGCAAGAGGGGAGGCTCTAGAGGACACTGACATAGCCCTCTCACAGGGATGACTTACCAAGGGAAAAGATTTTGGTTAGAATAAAACTCACTGTTATTTGTTTACCCTGAACTATGCCTCAGGAGTTTTCATCCTTTCTCCACAAATACAATGTTACAAATAGCTGCTAGGTATAACAGAAATAGGACAATGATGACAATAATAATACACATAGGCCAGCACTTTGTCAAGTGCTATTCATGTCATTTTTCCCTTTTTAAGGATATTATTTAATGAGCGAGAAAGAGAGCCCATGAGTGGGGGGAGGTGGGGGGGCAGAGCGAGAGAGCGAATCCCAAGCCTCCCTGCCAAGCACAGAGCCCAATGTGGGGCTTGATTCCATGACCCGAAGATCATTACCCAAGCCAAAACCAAGAAACCAAGAGTCGGATGCCCAACTGACTGAGCCCCAGGCACCCCTATTCATGTCATTTTTCAACATCAATAGTACTTCTAATTTACAGATGAGGAAGCAAGGATCAAAGGAACTATATAACTTGCCTCTAAATGCCCAAAAATAATTCATACAGCTGAGAGCGAAAGCCAGGGAGTCTAACTTGAGTGTTAACGCCCCTCCTCACTATCAGTAAATGAAATACCACTTGGATGACAGCCTTTGTGGACTGACCTACGAATCACTGCATGAAATATCCAAACTACACATCAATCTTTTAATAAAACTGCTAGTAATTTGGGGATTAATTTTTTGTACAGATGATCAAGGGCTCCAGGAACATTTTACCTTTATATCCCCATAAAAAAAAAGTGTCTCCCAATATCTAGATATTCATCTATGCAACACCCCTAGCATCAAATTACAGGTTTTGTACACATTTGTAAAGGGCTACATTAATGCTTACTGACCATCTAAAACAGCACTGTCCATGGGGCACCTGCTGGCTCAGTCGTTTAAGTGGTCAACTTTTGATCTCAGCTCAGGTCTTGATGTCAACTGAGGTCTTGATCTTGGTGGTTGAGTTCAAGCCCCAAGTTGGGCTCCATGCTGAGCCTACTTATAGCAGCTCATCCAAACAGAACTTTCTGCGATAATGGAAATGTTCTACATCTGTGCTGTCCAATATAGTAGCCACTAGCCACAAGTGGCTATTGAGGACTTGAAATCTGACTAACTTGAATGAAGAACTGAATTTTTAATTTCATTTAATTTTAATATCACAGGAGACTACTGGGTGCTGTACAGGACTGCACAGGCCAAAAGAAAACAAGAAACTTCCTAAGTGAGTTACTTGCCTTCATACATGAGTGATCCCACCTAGGCAATACCACTTTTTGAGATGCCTACCTGAACTGTGCTCACTAGGAGTCGCTCATTTCCATAGCAACCTATTCAATGATTTCAAAATTTGTTGATATCACATAGAACAAAATTTGAAAATACTGTCAAATTGAAAGACTGGATCTTATTCTCTCTCTCTCTCTCTCTCACACACACACACACACACACACACACACCTCATACAAACATCTGCACACTCACAAACATTAGCTAAATCTGGGAAAAACTATTCCCAAAATGTTGTTTACAAATTACTCAGAAAAATGGATTTAGGTTAATTTCTTCCAATAATTTTCACAAAATCAAAGTTAACTAATAAAATCAACTTTAGGGGATTATGCCTTCCCCCATTTTAAAAGAAGAAATTCCACTTTAAAAGTATTTAAGTATATTTAAAAAAAGAATTTAAGTATAGGGGCTCTTGGGTGGCTTAATCAATTGGGAAACCAGTTCTTGATTTCAGTTCAGATCATGATCGGGCCCTGTGCTAAGCTAGGCGCCTGCTTGTCCCTCTTCCTCTGCTGCTCCCCTGCTTGTGTTCCCTCTCTTTCTCTTTCTCAAACAGATAAATAAATAAGATATTTTTTTACAAAGGTATTTAAATACACTGAAGTTATCAACTGGTTCTTAAGAATGACAAACCAGGTGCAAAAATGACAATCTGCACTTTTATTTTTTTCATCTGTGGCTTTAAAATCATAGATTAAAAAATGGCATTACAGGGGCGCCTGAGTGGCTCAGTGGGTTAAAGCCTCTGCCTTCGGCTCATGGTCCCAGGGTTCTGAGATCGAGCCCCGCATCAGGCTCTCTGTTCGGCGGAGAGCCTGCTTCCTCCTCTCTCTCTCTCTCTCTCTCTCTGCCTGCCTCTCTGCCTACTTGTGATCTCTGTCAAATAAATAAATAAAAATATTTTTTTTAAAATGGCTATTACATTATTATATTTGTATTTCTCTTATGAACAATATAGAGCATTTTTAAAAATATATTTAAGAGTTATTTGTATTTCTTCTCCAGTGGCCTTTCAGTTGATACCCTTTTCCCATTTTTCTCTTTGGTAGATGGTTGTCCACTTATTCAAGGTCTTTATATATTACCAAAATCAGCCTTTTGGCATGTTGCTTTTTAAAGAAATTTACTCTGCATTAAAAGATTAAGTAAAAAATTCAGAGCCTTGGGGCACCTGGCTGACTCACTCAGTTAAGGGTCTGCTTTCGGCCCAGGTCATGATCCCAGGGTCCTAGGATCGAGCCCTGCATCAAGCTCCCTGCTCAGCAGGAAGCCTGCTTCCCCCACCTCTCCCTCTGCACTCCCCCTGCTTGTGTTCTCTCACTCTCTGTCAGATAAATAAAATCTTATTAAAAAAAAAAAAAGCCTTCTAATGAAAGAGGAATCACTGTAGTTTTCTATAAAACCCTACAGCAGTCTGTATTTCACAAAGGAAATGGCTTAGACTCTATGAAATCACTGCCTCCTGTGCTTTAAAAGGTTTCTTATATTTTATTTCTATTCTCTAATATTAAGAAAATAACATAATTCAAAATGTTATCTATGCAAACATGCTTATTTAAAATTTCAAGTATAACTAAGACTTACTTTTTCAGCTCTGGAATCTCTGCTGGCTTTACAATTTTTATCAATCCCTTAAGTCTCTGTTGTTCTTTCCTCAGTTCAAAAGTTCTCAGGTGAAGTTTCTTCCGGGACACACCATCCAATGCACTCCCGGATTTCATTTCTGACATAAATGCCTCTAAAGAGTCCTGAGATGGTGACTCTGACAGGGCTGTCCAAGAAAGGAATAATATATGTTCAGAAAAATGGCCTCAAATCTTTTAAAATTCAGCCAAAGTTTCCAGAGAAAAGTCACTAACAGGGGCGCTTGGGTGGCTCAGTCAGTCGAGTGTCCAGCTCTTGATTCTGGCTCAGGTCATGATCTCAGGGCCGTGAGATCAACCCTGTTTCAGGCTCCACACTCAGCAGGAAGTCTGCTTGGGATTCTCACTCTCCTCCCTCTGCCCTCCTCCCCTGCTGCATACTCTTTCCCTCTCAAAAAAAAACAAATAAATCTTTTAAAAAAAAGTCACTCACATAAAACTGGTCAGAGAACATTACTCATATTGGGAATAAGAAAACAGGTTATAGCTTGAAGACCTTGGGACATCATTTTGCCTCATTGGGCTTCATTTTCCTCATCTATTACACAGAGTTTAAATGAAATAATTTATAGTGTTCTTTCTAATACTAAGATGCTGTGTTGCTCCTTAGAAAGGTTCCAAGGTCTGTATCTTATTAACTAGCCTCAGTGCTGGCAGAGGGCACTACATAAGGCAGATGCCTACTATAAACTTATTTAATGGATCATTAACTTACCTTTGCTTGAGGCTTTCAGTTTCTCAGAAATTTCAGAGAGTTCCTTTTCAGCATCATTTAACTTTGCAACCTGTAACACCCAAATTAACAGGGTCAGCAAATGTTTTTCTTCTTTCAAAACATGGTAGCTTTTCTGTCTTCCTCTTCTTATTTTCATTATTGTTACAAGGTTTAAGAGGATGCATTTAGAATTTCCAGTTGAATCTGCATCTTATGGAGTTAACAATTTTCATGTATTTATTAATCTGAATTGAGTTAGCTTCTGAATTAACACAGAATTAAACAAAATATATGTATAGAATACAGACTTGACATTACTCAAAAGAAAGAACTCAAGGCATTTGTTTTCATTGATGAATCAAAAAAACAGATGTTGGGTAATGTTTTAAAGCTCTCTGAATGTTACTTAATATAGTGAAAACACGGGCGCCTGGGTGGCTCAGTGGGTTAAGCCGCTGCCTTCGGCTCAGGTCATGATCTCAGGGTCCTGGGATCGAGTCCCGCATCGGGCTCTCTGCTCAGCAGGGAGCCTGCTTCCTTCTCTCTCTGCCTGCTTCTCTGCCTACTTGTGATCTCTGTCTGTCAAATAAATAAATAAAATCTTTAAAAAAAAAAAATATATAGTGAAAACACAGGCTAACTTGTGATGGTTTCATGAAGGATATATAGTTTAAGACTATTACCAAACTATACTCCTCAAAATTCCTTTCACAATTCTTGACTGCCAAAAGTCTAAAGTTGATTTCACCTCAGAATGGCCCAATTTGGAACTTTTTCCTTTCTTTTCGTAGTTTTAACATAGTATCCAAAGAATGCTCATTCATGCATCAATATCCACCTACAGGTGGACAGAGTCTCTAGCAGCAAGCCAAATATTTTCCAACTTGGGTAATACTCTTGTTACTATCAAATTTAAAATCAAGAAAGTTGGGGTGCCTGGGTGGCTCAGTGGGTTAAGCCTCTGCCTTCAGCTCAGGTCATGATCTCAGAGTCCTGGGATGGAGCCCCACATCGGGCTCTCTGCTCCGCAGGGAGCTGGCTTCCCGCACCACCCACGTGCTGCTCTGTCTACTTGTGATCTCTCTCTCTCTCTCTGTCAAATAAATAAATAAGTAATCTTTAAAAATAAAATAAAATAAATCAAGAAAGTCATATTTCAGACCAGATTTCAATGCTACTGCTTTAAAAATTATAATTATAAAACAAATTTGAATAATATCTTATTTAAAAATTAAACTACCACAGCTACTTCTATAAATAAAACTTGCCAATGATTCAAAGGTCTCTGGCTTCTCATCTATCTTCCCAGCTTTTTTCATTCGGTTCAGACGCTTCTTTTCAACCAGGCCGGTTCTATCAAGAAAGGTGTCATCATCACTATCATAAAAGTCTTCATCTTCCCAGTTCTTGGCTTTCCTTTTCCGAGATACTAGGAGATAAAATAAATGGTAAAAAAAGAAAAAAGAGACAAGTAGATAAGCAGCTTAAAATATCACTATCAGAGGTGCGTGGGTGGCTCAGTGGATTAGCTTCTGCCTTCGGCTCAGGTCATGATCTCAGGGTTCCAGGATCAAGCCCCACGTCCAGCTCTCTGCTCAGTGGGGAGCCTGCTTCCTCCTCTCTCTCTCTGCCTGCCTTTTTGCCCTCTTATGATCTCTCCCTCTGTCAAATAAATAAATAAAATATTTTTAAAAATTTTTAAAAATCACTATCAGTACTGCAAGACCCAACAAGCTGTCAAACTACATATACAAACAAAGGGTTAAACCTGGAAGACATTAGGCTAAGTAAAATAAGCCAGGCACACAGGATTCCACTTAGAGTTAACTGGAGTAGCCCAATTCACAGAAACAGAAGGTAGAATGGTAATTACCAGGGGATGGAGGAAGGAAGAATGAGAAGTTAGCTTTCAGTGGGTATAAGAAACTTTTGAGAGGGGTACTAGTGATGGTTGTACAACAATGTGAATGTATTTAATACATTTAATGCTTACAGTGGTAAATTTTATATTATGTATATTTTACCACAATAAAAGAATTAAAACAAAGGGCTAATTTATTTAATGAGCAAGAAGTTCCCAAAAACCAATCAGTAAAAAAGGAAAAAGATAAGGAAAAGGCGAATAATCCAAAAAAAAAATTTTTTTATAAAGATTTTTATTTATTTATTTGTAAGAGAGAGAGAGTGAGAGCGAGCCCAGGCAGACAGAGTGGAAGGCAGAGTCAGAGGGAGAAGCAGGCTCCCTGCGGAGCAAGGAGCCCGATGTGGGTCTCGATCCCAGGACGCTGGGATCATGACCTGAGCCGAAGGCAGCTGCTTAACCAACTGAGCCACCCAGGCGTCCCATTCCAAAAATTTTTATAAGGATAATGAAAGCAGTTCAGAAAAAGAAATATAAATGGCCAAAACAATTTTTAAAGATGTTAAACACGTTTTAATAATTAAAAAATACAAATTAGGGGCACCTGGGTGGCTCAGTGGGTTAAGCCTCTGCCTTCG
>NC_081563.1:22009245-22095700 GCF_022355385.1 Mustela nigripes | reverse complement strand
ATTGACCTGAGCCGAAGGCAGCTGCTTAACCAACTGAGCCACCCAGGCGTCCCATTCCAAAAATTTTTATAAGGATAATGAAAGCAGTTCAGAAAAAGAAATATAAATGGCCAAAACAATTTTTAAAGATGTTAAACACGTTTTAATAATTAAAAAATACAAATTAGGGGCACCTGGGTGGCTCAGTGGGTTAAGCCTCTGCCTTCGGCTCAGGTCATGATCCCAGGGTCCTGGGATTGAGCCCCACACAGGGCTCTCTGCTCAGCGGTGAGCCTGCTTCCTCCTCTCTCTCTGCCTGCCTCTCTACCTACTTCTGATCTCTGTCTGTCAAGTAAATAAATAAAAAATCTAAAAAAAAATACTAATTAAAATAATGAAATACCACTTCTTACCTACAGACTAGAAAAAACATGAAAAGATTAATAATGCCCAGTTTGGCCAGGGTATGGGGAAATGAACTCTCAAACAGCTGGTGGGAATGTACATTGATACAATCCTTTTGATGATCAATCTCATAACATCTGTCCAATAATAAAAATCCAACTGACCTAGCAATTCCACTTATAAGAATTTACCCCACATGTATCAGTGCAACATTGTTTGTAACAGTGAAAAATATGGAAAGCTCATGAAGAGGGGACTATGGTAGCTACTAATTTTTGGTCTACTCTATGCCATCTTACTCCCCTTGTTCTGGTAAAAGTACCCCTTTTCTTCTAGAAAACTCTTCCCTCCTTCCATCAGGATTAGAGGTAATCAAGTGACCAAAGCCAATCGGTAAGAGTCTCATATTTATATTAAATAAAAGGAAAAAAGGGTTCTCTTTCCAATGAGATTATGAAAGAGGGAAGATACAAATTCTGTAAGCAGCCAGCTTTTCCAGACTAGGTACGAATCTATCTGCAAAATAAAACCATGCGCTCATGAAAAGGATCACACAGATACACACATACAGCTTTTAGGGCATCCTGGTGATACTGAAAGTTCTGGCTTGATAGGACCAGAACTTAAGTTATGGTTCATGCACTTCTTCTTTCAACCCTGTAAGCTACTCTTCGCAGGTTCTGGAGCCAATAACTCTTCTCCCTAAGCTAGTTTGAGTTAGGTTTCCATTATTTACAACCCAAACAGTCCTTATTAATATAAACTTCATAATTTCCAAGTTAGATGGTACACTGAACATATCTAATTTCACTTTCCCCATATCCTACTAATGCTACAATGAAAAGATTTTTTTTAAAAACATTAATCTGACAATAAATAAATAATAAAGAAAATAAATAAATACAAACACTAATCTACTGGGGCAGCTGGTTGGCTCAGCTGGTAGAGCATGCAACTCTTGATCTCGGGGTATAGAGCTTACTTAAAAATGCTGGGTATAGAGCTTACTTAAAAAATAAATAAATAAAATAAAATAAATAAAAATTCTAAATCTGCAAAGAAAGGAGAATGGGAGAAGGGATAGCAACACCAAATTTTTGGAAATTAGAAAGCAGACAGACAAGTCGAAACTAAATTAGCAGAGCTAAAAAAAAAAAAAGATAAATTCTAATCCAACAGTGAGGAAAGCAGAGAATCAGTCTGATGATACTGCAGCGTCTACAAAAGGATCTGGAACTGGGGATGGATAGTTGTGCTAAAATAAGCAGAAATGAGTAAAAGCTGGTTGAGAAACAGATCCTCCTCCCTGCCTACTTACCTCCTTCCCATCCCCAGAAAGAACCCAGAAGTTAATCTCTAGAAAGGGTAAGACAGTAAGTCTGTGCATTGTGGACTGACTGGTTGAGTTGAGGGCATATATTATTCTATTCTAAAAATAGTACTGTCCTGTGACTATCTCAGTATTGAGATTCTGCTCAGCCATCTTCCAGCACTTAGCCCTAGAAATCTCATGCAGGAGACTAGAAGAATATTCTCTGAGGAATCCTGCCAGCAGAAGAGGAAATACCCAAGGAAATTTACATGAGGAATTCCCCCCCTCCAAAAAGGCCCACATCATTCTATATTGTTGCTGAAAGTTAGTAAGTCCCACCTATATAATTCAAGCTGTCAATCACCTTTTTGTCCCCAGATAAGAACTTACAATCAAGGACTACATAGCTGAGAAACACATCTAACAAGCAGGATAGAGAGACCACACAAACAAAAAGAAAAGACAACCTGGAGAGCACAGATTCGCAGTGAGATGAGATATTTACAATCCAGGAAACAATGGCATATTACATTTTAAAAATGAATATTCAGGGACACCTGGGTGGCTTAGTTGGTTAAGCATCTGACTCTTGATTTTGGCTCAGGTCATGATCTCAGGATGGTGAAATCAAGTCCTGTGTCAGGCTCTGCCTCCCCATGGAGTCTGCTTGAGATTTTCTCTCTCTCCTCCTCCTCATCCCCTACCCCTCCCCCGAGCTGTACTCCCATGTGTGCACATGTCTCTCTAATGAATAAATTCTTTTAAAAATGTATATTTGAGGACAAAAATGAGCCTTGGAAATTAAAATCTTGATAGCAAAATAGAGACAGAAAGATAAAGCTGCATAAATCTCCCAGAAAGAACAAAAAGAGATAAAAACACAAAGGAAAAAAAAAGACAAGAAACTTTAGACAGTCAGTCTAAGATGTTCACTATCTAAAGAACAAAATTCCAGAGAGAAAGAGAAAAGAGAGGGATAAAATGATTAATGGCGTGATTCCAGAAATGTTCCTGAAGTGTCAAAAGATTTCCAGATCAGGGGCACCTGGGTGGCTCAGTCCCTTGAGCCTCTGGCTCTTAATTTCAGCTCAGGCCATGATCTCTTGAATCATGAGACTGAGCCCGAAGTTGGGCTCCAGGCTCAGCACAGAGCCTGCTTTGGATTCTCTCCCTCTGCCCCTCCCCTGCCCTGCTCACTTTCTCTAAAATGGATAAATAAAATCTTAAAAAAAAAAAAAAAATTTTCCAGACCAAAGGACCCAGTAAGAACCTAAAAAATGAATGAAAATAGACCAACAGAAAGGTACATCATAGTTAAGTTTCAGAACCTTGAGAACAAAGGGAAACTCTGACGAACTTCCGGGGTGGAGGGGGTGAGGGGAATGACATATAATTGATTAGGATTCTGAACAGTTTTGGACTGTGAGAACAACACTGGATATAGGTGATAAGAGTAATACCTTCAAAGTCATGAAGGAAATTATTTCCAATTTAGAATTCTACTCCTAGACCAACTATTAACCAAGAGTAAAGCTAGCATAATTACATTTTCAGAATGGAGAATTTAATAAAGTTTACTTGTTATACATCCTTTCTCAGGAATCTACTAGAGGATATCCACCAAAACAAGAGAGTAGGCTAAGAAAAATCAAAGATGTGAAATCCACTGAAGACTACCATCATGCACACTTTCCACTTTTGTACCAGCTTTTTTTTTTTTTTTCAACTTTGTCAGAGAAAGGGAGAGAGAGAAAGGAGGTGGAGCGGCAGGCAGAGACGTGGGCTCCCTGCAGAACAAGGAGGCCAATGTGAGACTCAATCCTAGGACCCTGGGATCATGACTCAAGCCGAAGGCAGATGTTTAACCAACTGAGCCACCCAGATGTCAGTCCTGCAGCAGGTCTAGAGAGCAGTAAGCCCTAAAATAATAGTGCTCTTCAGGAGAAATGTTTCCAAAAGTCAGAACTGATCAATTACTGAATGCGACTGACCATGCGGAAAAATATACTGAAAGGCTATTGAAAGGTGAGAGATGAATGACCAAGAGCTATAAAATTCAAACACATGAAAAACAATCACCATTATTAACTTTAGGAAAAACAGAAACAAAAATTGCTCAGTTGTGACTAATATTTGCATAAACATAATCATGGAAATACTAAACACTAATTTAACACAGTAAGTAGATAATGTTTAGAATACATGACTCAAGGTCAATAGCCCAAGATGGCAGAGGAGGAGCAGACCTTAGTTTCATCCGGTTCCTGAATTCAGCTAGACAGCTATCAAATCATTCTGAAGACTTGTGAACTCAACCAGAGATCTAAGGAAAGAATAGCTGCAACTCTACAAATAGAAAAGTGACTACTTGCTGCAAGGTAGGAGGTGTGGAGAAGTGAATCCAAGGCGATATATCAGAAGGTTTACCACAAGGGAAGGGAGCCTCCGTAAACTGGCACCAGAAAATGATATAGCAGCAGAGCACAAAATCAGAACTTTTGGAAGTCTGTTCTGGTGAGGAACATCACTCAGGTGACTAGGCGTGGATGGAACCCTAGCTGGGACAGTGTGGTCTGAGGATCCCCATGGTCACGGGAAGACTGGGGGTGCCTGAGTGTGATAGAGTTCCCAAGCACTGGAGCAAGGAAGCCAGCCACAATCAGTGTGGCAGGAGTGGGCTCTAGCTCAGGGTTGCAATAAACCATGAACTGCAGTACAATCGGACCACTGTGCTCAGAACAAGGGCCCAGCAAGTGGCAGAATCACAGCGAGACACCCCCTTCCCCTGGGAGGAATGGCTGTGCACTGTGGGAGTCTTCAGGGTTTGGAGACTTGAAACAAAGTAAAATGCCTGATACAAAAACAGTCGGTTATCAGCTGGGTGAGCACAGAGTGCAGAGACCAGGGAGACAGGAGTGACTAACTGCTTTTCCTTAAGGGCACACTAAGGAGTGGGGCCCCAAGCTCTCAGCTCTGGGGCTAGAGACTAGAAGGCTGCCATTTTCTTTCTTTCCTTTTTTTTTTTTTTAAATTTTTTATTTTTTAGAAGGCTGCCATTTTCATTCTCATCCTCCAAAGTGGCATGGAAATTCTTCAGGGAACAAAAGCCACAGGGAGCAATGTGGAGCAGATTACTTACTGGCCCCTGGCAAGGGCAGTACTCAGGTTCCACAGGGCACAGACCATTAAGAATCAACACAATAGGCCCCTCCCCAAGAAGAGCAGCAAGAACACTGGTTAAAACCAAGTTTACTTATCATAGGAACCTGCAAAACTCCAGTGCCAGGGGAATACAATACATGGCTTTTTTTCCCCCATGCTACTTTAGTCTTTCGATTTTATTTTTTTCTCTTTTCCCAATTTCTGATTTCATCAACTCTTTTTTAAAATCTTTTTAAATTTCCATTTTTACAGTTACAGTCTACCTTTCATTGTATTTTTTTATATATGTAAGTTTTTCTTTATTTACAATTTTGAGATGTAGTTTATTCTAACCAACAGACCAAAATATACTCAGGATATAGTGTATTGCTCTGTTTGTTCACCTGTTTATATTCCTTCTTTTTTTGTTGTTGTTTTTAACTGTCATTTTTACAGTTACATTCTATCCTTTCGCTGTATTCATTTTGTACATATAAAAATTTTTCTTTCTTTACAATTTTGGGACCTAGTTTTATAACAAACAGATCGAAATATACACAGGATCTCAGTGCATTGCTCTATTCTGTTCACCTGTCTGATTATATTCTCTCTCTCTCTTTTTTTTTTTTTTTTTATTTTGGGCCTCTTCTGATTTGTTAAGTGTATATTAACTGGGGTCATTGTTGCCATTTTAGTATTTTGTTCTCTCATGCATCTATTCTTCTCTGGACAAAATAACAAGATGGAAAAACTCACCTCAAAAAAGAGAACAAGAGGCAGTATGGACTGCCAGAGACCTACTCAGTATGGACATAAGCAAGATATCTGAACTAGAGTTCAGAATAACAATTATAAAGATGCCACTTGGGCTTGAAAAAAAGCATAGAAGACACTAGAGAAACCCTTTCTGGAGAAATAAAAGAAGCAAAATTTAATTAAGTTGAAATTTAAAAAGGCTATTAATGAGATGGAATTGAAAATGGAGGCTCTACCTGTGAGGATAAATGAGGCAGAGGAGAGAATTAGTGATATAGAAAACAAAATGATGGAGAATAAAGAAACTAAGAAAAAGAGAGATAAACCACTACAGGATCACAAAGGGAGAATTCGAGAGATAAGTGATACTATAAAGTGAAACAGTATTAGAATAATTGGGATCCCAGAAGAGGAAAGAGAAGTGGGGGGCAGAAGGCATACTGGAGCAAATTATAGCAGAGAACTTCCCTAAGTGGGGAAATAGGCATTCAAGCCCAGAAGGCAAAGAGAGCCCCCTTCAAAATCAATAAACTATAGGCCAAGACCCCAATATATAATAGTGAAACTTGCAAATCTCAGAGCCAAAAAAAATTGTGAAAGCAGCTTGGGACAAGAAGTCCATAAAATACAAGGGCAGAAACATTAGACTGGCAATAGACCTGTCCACAGAGACCTGGCAGGCCAGAAAAGGATAAGTATGATATATTCAGGGTGTTAAATGAGAAAAATATGCGGCCAAGAATACTTTATCTAGCTAGGATGCCATTAAATATAGAAAGAAAGATAAAAGGCTTCCAGGACAAACAAACTAAAAGAATTTGTGATCACTAAACCAGCCCTGCAAAAAATATTAAAGGGGATCCCTTCAAGCAAAGAGAGAGCCCAGAATTAACATAGACAAGAAAGGAACAGAGATAATATACAGAACAGTAACTTTACAGGTAATAAAATGGCACTAAATTCATATCTTTCAATAGTTACTCTGAATGTAAATGGGCTAAATGCCCCAATCAAAAGACACAGGGAATCAAATTGGATAAAAAAGCAAGACCCATCATTATGCTGTCTGCAAGAGACTCATTTTAGACCCAAAGACACCTCCAGATTTAAAGTGAGGGGGTAGAGGGGTGTCTGGGTGGTTGCTAATCATTTAGCATCTACCTTTGTCTCAAATCATGATCCCAGGGTTCTGGGATCAAGCCCCACATCGGGCTCCCTGCTCAGGAGAGAGGCTGCTTCTCCCTCTCCCTCTGCCTATCGCTCCCCCAACTTGTGCTCTCTCACTCTCTCTGACAAATAAATAAAATATTTAAAATAAATAAGTAAATAAAGTGAGGGGGTGGAAAACCATTTTATCATGCTAATGGACACCAAAATAATGCTGGTGTAGCAATCCTTCTATCAGACAAATTAGACTTTATTTTTTATTATTATTTTAAAGTTTTTATTTATTTACTTATTTGACAGAGAGAGACACAGTGAGAGAGGGAACACAAGCAGGGGGAGCAGGAGAGGGAGAAGCAGGCTTCCTGCTTAGCAGGGAGCCTGACACAGGGTTCAATCCCAGGACTCCAGGATCATGACCTGAGCCGAAGGCAGATGCCCAATGACTGAGCCACCCAAGTGCCCCAGAAAAATCTGGGGTCTTTAAACCAAAGACCTGATAGGATATGAGGAAGGACACTATATCATAATTAAAGGATCCATTCAACAAAAAGATCTAAGAACTGTAAACGTTTATGCCCCAAACATGGGAGCAGTCAGTTATATAAACCAATTAATAACAAAAATAAATACATTGATAACAATACAATAATACTAGGGGACTTTAACACCCCACTCACTGAAATGGACAGATCATCTAAGCAGAAGATCAACAAGGAACAGGGCTTTGAATGACACAATGGACCAGATGTACTTTACAGATATATTCCAAATATTCCATCTTAAAGCAACAGAATACACATTCTTCTCGAGTTACACATGGAACTTTCTCCAAAACAGATCCAAACTGGGTCACAAATCAGTTCTCAACTGATACCAAAGGACTGGGATCAACCCTGCATATTTTCAGACCACAATGCTTTGAAACTGGAATTCAGGGGTGCCTGGGTGATGTGCATGATGCGAGGGTCCTGGGGTCAACCCCCGCATTGGACTCCCTGCTTGGCAGGAAGCCTGCTTCTCCCTCACACTCTACCTGCTTGTGTTCCCTCTCTCACTGTGTCTCTCTCTGTCAAATAAATAAAATCTTAAAAAGAAAAAGAAAAAGAAAAAGAAACTGGAACTCAATCACCAGAGGAAATCTGGAAAGAACTCAGATACATGGAGGCTGAAGAGCTTCCTACTAAAGAAAGAATGGATCAACCAGGAAATTGAACAAGAATTTTTTTTTAAAGATTTTATTTATTTATTTCACAGAGAAATCACAAGTAGGCAGAGAGGCAGGCAGAGAGAGGGGCAAGCAGGCTCCCTGCTGAGCAGAGAGCCCGATGCGGGGCTCGATCCCAGGACCCTGAGATAATGACCCGAGCCGAAGGCAGAGGCTTAACCCACTGAGCCGCCCAGGTGTTCCTGAAGAAGAATTTTAAAAATTCAAGGAAACAAATGAAAATGAAAACACAACTGTTCAAAACCTTTGGGATTCAGCAAAGGTGATCCTGAGAGGGAAGTATATAACAACACAAGCCTTTCTCCAGAAATAAGAAATACAACCTAACCTTGTACCTAAAGGAGCTGGAGACAGATAAACAAATAAAGCCTAAACCCAGCAGGATAATTAATAAAGATCAGAGGAGAAATCAATAAAATAGAAACCAAAAGAACAGTAGAATAGATCAACAAAACTAGGAGCTGGTTCTCTGAAAGAATTAATTAAAATCCCTGAAACAAATAACACATTATATGTTAATTTTTAAAAATTTAAGAAAGAATTAATAAGATCAACAAACCTGTGGCCAGACTTATCAAAAAGAAAAGAGGAAGAACCCAAATAAATAAAATCATGAATGAAAGAAGAGAGATCACAACCAACACTGAAGAAATATGAACAACTGCAAGAACATATTATGAACAACTATATGCCAACAAACTAGGCAATCTGGAAGAAATGGATGCATTCCTAGAGACGTATAAACTCCCAAAACTGAAATAGGAAGAAATAAAAACCTGAAAAGACCCATAACCAGCAAGGAAACTGAAGCCATAATCAAAAATCTCCCAACAATTAAGAGGTATGGGACCAGACGGCTTCCCAGGGGAATTCTACCAAACATTTAAAGAATTAATACTTATCCTTCTGAAGTGATTTCAAAAAACAGAAATAAAAGGAAAATTTCCAAACTCTTTCTATGAGGCCAGCATTACCTTGCTCCTAAAACCAGACAAAGATCCCACCAAAAAGAGAATTATGGACCAATATCCCTGATGAACATGGATGTAAAAATTCTCACCAATATACTAGCCAATAGCATCTAACAGTACATTAAGAGGATTACTCACCACAACGAAGTGGGATTTATTTCTGGGCTGCAAGGGTGGTTCAACACCCACAAATCAATGTGATACACTACATTAATAAAAGAAAGGATAAGAACTGTATGATCCTCTCAATAGATGCAGAAAAAGCATTTGACAAAGTATAGCATCCTTTCTTGATTAAAACCCTTCACAGTGTAGGGATAGAGGGAACATACCTCAATATCATAAAAGCCATCTATGAAAAGCCCAGAGAGAATATCATCCTCAATAGGGAAAAACTGGGAGCTTTTCCTCTCAGGTCAAAAACAAGACAGCGAAGTACACTATCACCACTGTTGTTCAACATAGTAGTAGAAGTCCTAGCTTCAGCAATCAGAAAACAATAAGAAATAAAAGGCATCCAAATTAGCAAAGAAGTCAAATTCTCACTCTTTGCAGGTGACATGGCACTATGTGGAAAACCCAAAAGAGGGTCCCAAAATTGCTAGAACTCATAGGAATTTAGCAATGTCAGAGGATATAAATCAATGAACAAAAATCAGTTGGATTTCTATACACCAACAAGATAGAAGAAAGAGAAATTAAGGAGTCAATTCCATTTACAATCGCACCCAAAACCCAAGATACCTAGGAATAAAGCTAACCAAGGAGGCAAAGGATCTACACTCAGAAAACTACAGAACACTCATGAAAGAAAGTGAGGAAGAAACAAAGAAATGAAAAATGTTGCATGCTCATGGATTGAAAGAACAAATGGATTGTTAAAATGTCTATGCTACCTAGAGCAATCTATTCAACGCGACCCCTGTCAAAATACCATCAACTTTTTTTACAGGGCTGGAATAAATAATGCTTAAGTTTGTATCAAACCAGAAAAGACCCCAAATAGCCAAAGGAATGTTGAAAAAGAAAATCAAAGCTGGTGGCATCAAAATTCCAGACTTCAAGTTCTATTACAAAGCTGTAATCATCAAGACAGTATGGTACTGGCACAAAAACAGACACACAGATCAATGGAACAGAACAGAGAACCCAAAAATGGACCCTCGACTCTGTGGTCAAGCAATCTTTGACAAAGCAAAAAAGAATATCCAGTGGGAAAGACTGTCTCATCAACAAATGGTGTTCGGAAAATTGGACAGCCAGAGGCAGAAAAATAAAACTGGACCATTTTCTTACACCATACATAAAAATAAACTCAAAATGGATGAAACACCTAAATGTGAGACAAGAATCCATCAAAATCCTAGAAGAGAACACAGGCAGCAACTTCTGTGACCCTGGCTACAGCAACTTCTTGATAGACACGTCTCCAAAGGCAAGGGCAACAAAGGCAAAAATGAACTACTGAGACTTCAACAAGATAAAAAGCTTTTGCACAGCAAAGCTGTGCAAAACCAAAAGACAACCAACAGAATGGGAAAAGATATTTGAAAATGTCATATCACATAAAGTGCTAGTATCCAAAATCTATAAAGAACTTATCAAACTAAAAAAAAAGAAAAAAAAGAACTTATCAACCTCAACCCCAAAGATCAAATAATCCAAACAAGAAATGGGCAGAAGATGTGAACAGACATTTCTCCAAAGAATTGAGATGCCTGGGTGGCTCTGTCAGTGAAGTGTCTGCCTTTGGCTCAGGTCATGATCCCAGGGTCCTGGGATCCAGTCTTGCACCAGCTCCTTCTCAGCAGGTAGCCCGCTTCTCCTTCTGTCTCTGCCCCACCCCCCACTTGTGTGGGCTCTCTCTCTCTCTCTGCTAAATAAATAAAATATTATTAAAAAATACAAATGGCCAAGAGACTCATGAAAAAAATGCTCAATATCACAAATACAAATCAAAACCACAATAAGATACCACCTCACATCTATCAGAATGGCTAAAATTAACAAGTCAGAAAATGCTAAATGTTGGTGAGGATGTGGAGAAAGAAGAACCCTCTTACACTTCTGGTGGGAATACAAGCTAGTGCAGCCACTCTGGAAAACAGTGTGGAGGTTCCAACAAAAAGTTGAAAGCTTTTTGAGCTACCCCATGACCCAGCAATTGCACTACTAGGGATTTACCCCAAAGATACAAATGTAGTGATCCAAAGGGGCACCTGTACCGCAGTGCTTATAACAATGTTCACAATGGCCAAACTATGGAAAGAGCCTAGATGCCAATCAACAGATGAATAGATAAAGAAGATGTGATATTTTATATATATATATATATATATATATATAAAATAGGAAATTGTGGAGTCATCAAAAAATGAAATCTTGCTATTTGCAATGACATGGATGGAACTAGAGGGTATTATGCTAAGTGAAATAAGTCAATCAGAGAAAAACAATTATCATATGATCTCACTCATATATGGAATTCAAGAAACAAAACAGAGGAGCACAGGGAAAGAGAGGAAAAAATAAAATGACAAAATCAGAGAGGGAGACAAACCATTAGAGAATCCTAACAATAGGAAACAAACTGAAGGTTGCTGGAGGGGAAGGGTTAGGGGGATGGGGTAACTGGGTCGACATTAAGGAGGGCACAGAATGTAATGAGCACTGGGTATTATGTAAGACTGATGGATCACTGACCTTTACTTCTGAAACTAAAAATACATTATATGTTAATTAATTGAATTTAAATAAAAATAAATACATGAACAAAAATAAATAACTCAAAATAAAGTAGTATACTCTTCCTTTTTGGAAATACGGATTTTTTTTTTTTAAGATTTTATTTATTTATTTGACAGACAGAGATCACAAGCAGGCAGAGAGGCAGGCAAAGAGGTGGGGAGCAGGCTGAGCAGGGAGCCCAACGTGGGGCTCAATCCCAGGACCATGAGATCATGACCTGAGCGGAAGGCAGAGGCTTAACCCACTGAGCCACCCAGGCACCCCGGAAATATGGATTTATTTTTTAAGATTTTATTTATTTATTTCACAGACGGAGATCACAAGTAGGCAGAGAGGCAGGCAGAGAGAGAGGGGGAAGCAGGCTCCCGGCTGAGCAGAGAGCCCCACGTGTGGCTCGATCCCAGAACCCTGGGATCATGACCTGAGCCGAAGGCAGAGGCTTTAACCCACTGAGCCACCCAGGCACCCCAAAATATGGATATTTTTAAATGCCAAGAGGTAACTGAAAGAGTTAAAAAGCCTTCCTTCTAAGGTTGAAGAATGAGGAGGAGCAGGGCAAGGAACAGGTATATTTTGTAATAAGCCTTTGGTAGTTTTAAACTATACATAAGTTTCTATGCAATAATAAAAACTAATTTTAGAATAAACAAAAATATAGTATAATCCTTTATTAATGAATAATGGTATAACCAGACAGGTTTTTTAAATGGGATAAATTTAATGCAATCACACAGATAATATCCATGATAAATTCTTACATTAAAAATTTAAGTATTGGGGCACCTGGGTGGCTCAGTGGGTTAAGCCGCTGCCTTCGGCTCAGGTCATGATCTCGAGTTCCTGGGATCGAGTCCCACATCGGGCTCTCTGCTCAGCGGGGAGCCTGCTTCCTCCTCTCTCCCTCTCTGCCTGCCTCTCTGCCTACTTGTGATCTCTCTCTGTCAAATAAATAAATAAATAATCTTTAAAAAAAAATTTAAGTATTAAAGAGTATAAGTAATATAAACGCATTTGTATATGAGTGGTTGCTTTTTATTAAAGGATCTAGTTCTGAACACACATCTGTATTCATAAAAAATGTCTAGGAGAATATAAGCAATGGCTTCCTTTGGGTATTAAGATATGGAATCTTTTCTTTTCACTTCATAGAATTGGTAGACAATTTATACTTTCCTCCTAAAAAGATATTTTATTGCCTTCTGTGTTAAATTTTCCTTTCTTCTTTCTCTCTGTCCATCTCATTTTATCTATCTCCCCTTTCTCTCCCTTCTTGCCTCCCTCTCTCTCTCTTTCTTTCTTTCAAGGAAAAGAAGTGTTCCCACATACCTGCCTCCTGCCGCAGCAATCCCAAAGTATCAAGGATTCGACAAGCTTCCAGTGAACACTGGATCATTGCTTCTTTTTTCTTTCCTGAATGAATGGCCTCAGCTACCAGTTGTTTTCCAGTTGAATCATCCACAGGTAATCTGTATTGGTTTGTTGGGAATCATAGCACAGTATTAAGCTCCAATTCTCATGAAAAAAACTAATGTGCTGTGATAATAGTCATTTTTTGACATGCCTTTTTAATTTCTCCATTCATCTTGTTCTATCTTGCCAAGGTCAGACTTCAAATCTTTTCCTTAGATCTCTGACCCATCCCACCCCACCTGACAACTTATCAACGCCCAAATTCAAGAAGAGCCTAAAAATAAGGTTAAAGTCACTCTTTGGGTTTGCTGTATATAACCTGAAACTGACCACTTTTCAAAATGGACATTAATGAGAACGGAACATACCTCACTCTACAGAGCCAAGTGCTATGTCCCTGTTCATCAAATTCGTATTCTAATTCTTCTCCTGTGGGAGGAAGAAAGACAAAACAATTTTAATAACATCTGAAAACTACTAGTTGAAACAAAGGGAAAAGAGAGGAAAGGTTAAGTAAGAATATCAAGTTCTCATACTACACTGAATTTCAAAGCATTTCACTTCTTTTTTTCCTAGGGATTATCATCTGATAATAAAATTAGGATGAGCCTGTGTGGCTGGTTTAGTCAGTTAAATGGCCCACTCTTGATTTCGGCTCAGGTCGTGATCTCAAGGTCCTGGGCTAGAGCCCCATGTTGGGCTCCACGCTCAGCAGGGAGTCTGCTTCAGGAAATCTCTCTCCCTCTGACCTCTCCCCTGCTTGCTTTCTCACTTTCTTTCTAAAATAAATAAATAAATCTTTAAAAAAAAAAAATTAGGGCGAAGAAAACCAAACTCAGATCAAAACAATCAACTCTCCAAAAATAGCTTTGTCCACTTTACAGCAGATTTCACACTAGATATTTAAGTTGTAGGTGTAAGCTGTTAATTTGTCACAATTGCCTCATTTTTAGAAGCATAAATATTACATGCAGAATGCAACCAGTTCATATATATATTCATATACACACAGAGATGTTCTTTCAAAGCACCTCTACTGAAACAATCCTCTGTGGAAACATTCTTTAAATCATATAAAGTGAATATCCATGTTAAGAATTACAAAAGATCAAGCCCCACATTGGGCTCTCTGCTCAGTGAGGAGCCTGCTTCCCTCTCTCTCTCTCTGCCTGCCTCTCTGCCTACTTGCGATCCTTGTCTATCAAAAAAAAAAAAAAGAATTACAAAAGATCAGGGGCGACTGGGTGGCTCAGTAGGTTAAGCCTCTGCCTACAGCTCAGGTCATGATCTCAGGGTCCTGGGATTGAGCCCCGCATCCGGCTCTCTGCTCAGCAGGGAGCCTGCTTCCCCCTCTCTCTGTCTGCCTCTCTGCCTACTTGTGATCTCTATTAAAAAATAAATAAAATCTTAAAAAAAAAAAAG
Source organism: Mustela nigripes (assembly GCF_022355385.1). Classification (NCBI taxonomy): domain Eukaryota; kingdom Metazoa; phylum Chordata; class Mammalia; order Carnivora; family Mustelidae; genus Mustela; species Mustela nigripes. The sequence continues at coordinate 22,081,164 of NC_081563.1, read as the reverse complement.
AATTACAAAAGATCAGATGAATTAGAAACAAAAAATTTTACAAAGTTAGGTCAATCTCCCCACCACCACCAAGTCTAGAATCTTTTGAGAAGAATGAGATGAGTCAAAAAAAAAAAAAAAAAAAAAAAAGTCCCTTTTTTCCAACATGGGAAGACTTTTAACATTTTCAAAATAAACCTGAAGCAACTGACCACAAGGGAAGGAACTGACTAAGGAGAACAGTAGATAAAATACAGCATTTCTAAGTACCCTGAAGATCTACAAAACAACACTGCTATGGATACCTTTTACTGGCAGGATCAGAATCTGTTTACATACCTTCTCGGTCAAAAAAACCTTGGAGAGCCTTTTTTGGATCCTTTATATAAAACGCCTCCCTTTCCTGCTGAAACTCTAAGACAATGGGGTTCTCTTCAGCCTCATCTTCTACAGCATCTTCTCCTACAGGATATGGAAAAGAAAGAAAAGACAGACAGGGGAAGAGACTGTCTTAATTATGCCCACTTTCCATTCAGCCTGCATGCAGATACAATTACCAATTAAAAGAAAGGTGGGGGGTGGGGGAGAAAGGGGCAAACACAAAATCACCAGTATAAATACCTTTAGTTTTTCTAAATTGTGTAACAAATTAAAACTTGTTTTCATGGCATCTTGGGTTTTTTTTTTCCTGCTTATTTTTTTGTTTGTTTGTTTGTTTTCCCTCCATCACTATATTTTAAAAACAAAATCACCTACCACATTGTCCATGGAAAAAAATCTAAGCTTCTTGGCTGGCATTCCTGCTCTAGATTACCTGGGTCTAATATTCTGTCTCTAATACAGTTTCTTAATATTTACTGTATCTATCAAATAGACGGGTCTACTCATCACTCCCTTAAAATAATCAATCCTGCCCAGAAAACCATTCTCAACACTCAGCTTCCTGCGGGCTAATATTCCTTTCCTTCAAGTTTCACCTCAAGACCTGTCTGTTTGTAAAGTTAAAAACCTTCCCAAATTTTAAGTCAGTGTTGCCCAACAGAAATATAATGAAAGCCATACATGATGTTTTTCATTTTCAGGGCATCTGGGTGCCTTAGTCTGACTCCTGATCTTGGTTCGGGTCATATCTCAGGGTTGTGGGATCCAGTCCCTCCTCAGATTCCACGCTCAGTGCAGAGTCTGCTTGAGATTCTGTTTCTCCCTCTCTTTCTACCCCTCCCCATCCTCATGCTTGTTCTCTCTCTAAATAAGTAAATAAAATCTTGAAAAAAAGAAGGCTTTCATTTTCTAGCAGACTTGTTAAAAAGGAAAAACAGGTAAAATTATCATGTAATCAGTATAAAAATATTATGACCATTTCACACTCTTTTTTTACACTGAGTCTTTGAAATCTAGAGTGTATGTTACATTTATAACACAAGTCAGTTTGGACTGGCCAAACTGTAAGTGTCCAATAACCACATGTGGGTAATGGCTACCATACTGGACAGCGCAGGTCTAACTCCTCAATGGTTACTCCATTCTCTGAACCTTTACTCTGGCATACTTATGGTTTCTAGCTTTTGTTTTGCCATACAAAAGTAATTTCATAATATTTATCCAGTCTTCCCAACAACATATTAAGGTCATCTTCTTTTTATATTCCAAGATCCTGAACACCCATACTCCAAAATGTCTGGCATTAAGGAAACTTCAATTCATTCCTCTGGCTAAGGGACAAGCATTCTCTGATTAGCTATCTCACATTTCAGGGAATTTACATAAAGTACAAAAAAATTTGAGGGACTATCCTAAACATTCCATGTTATTTGATTGAATCTAGTCCCATACCCTCCAGTGATGATCATCAAGATCAGTACTACATATATGACACATAAAAAATATATACATAAATATACATATATATATAAAGATATATATATATATTCAAACTGTAAAAATAAATTAGTTGTGCGCTGAGGAAGAATTCTGAACAAGGGAGTGCGCTGTAAAACCATTAAAAGAAATCCTTGGGTGCCTGGGTGGCTCAGTGGGTTAAGCCACTGCCTTCGGCTCAGGTCATGATCTCAGGGTCCTGGGATCCAGTCCTGCATGGGCTCTCTGCTCAGCAGGGAGTCTGCTTCCTCCTCTCTCTCTCTCTGCCTGCCTCTCTGTCTACTTGTGATCTCTCTCTGTCAAATAAATAAATAAAATCTTAAAAAAAAAAAAAAAGAAATCCATAGGGCCCATAATTCAATTTTTTGACATGAGAAAAGTTAAAAATCTCAGTGGGTTTTAATAATCTCATGTCCAAACTGTATTTGTCTCACCTATCTCAAAAAGTCATGAAAAGCTGTATGACAGAAAACAATTAAGAATACAACTAGTCATGAATTTAAAATATTAACCTCTGGCAGCAATTTTAATTTCTTACCCATTCCCCAGGTGCAGCCCATCTCATCATCTTGGCTACTAGTACTTCTCTTCCCTTCGGTGGCATCCATTTCCTCCTCGTCCGAGTCTTCTCCTAACATCTTCTTCTCCAACATCATTTGCTGCTGCTTTCGCAGTTCTTTCAGTTGCGTTACGGTCAACTCGGATTCTGCTTCCCTGTCTTCCTCTGGTCCCTGACGAGCCAAGCGAAAGAATTCTTTCAGAGCTCAGCATTGCTGGAGTCACTTTCAGAAGTCTGGCAATGCACACAGAGGTCTGAGAGGGGCCAGACTCCCCTTTTGTCATCGCTCACGGGGAGACTCGCCTTCCTCAGCGAAAGCTTACGGAGCTCTGGAACCCAGCCCCGTGCGCCGCACAGATCGCAATCCTAGGTTTTTCTACTTACCTGAAGAAGAAAGAGCCGGGTGCTACCTCCAAAGCGAAGAACGTGCCCGACGTGGACGCGACAATAGGTGCGCGGTGGGATGCGAGTTTTGTTCAGGAAAGTGCCGTGAGTGCTTCCCAGATCGTAAAGGTAGAAGCCCGGCCCGTGGCCGTCGCACTCTCCTTCGAGGCCGGACGCCCGGTGCTGCAGCACGGCGTGGTACCGGGACACCGAAGGGTGCTCCAGGCACACGTCGCAGCTAGACAGCCTCCCGAAAAGGCAGCAACTCGTCCCTTTCAAGCTACGGGTGCCAAGGATGGTACCACCCTTGAGCGTCTCTAGGCTGTAGGGGGCTGTCGCGGGGCCGCCCCACGGAGGCTCTCGGTAAGGGGGAGCCCGAGCCGGGCCGCCGAGAGAAGGAGCCGCTGTGGGGGGCTGCGGCTGCTCCTTCGGTGGACTCCTGGTGCCCCCGCTGTCCGGCCGCGGTGGCGGGACGTCAGGCTCCGCGGAATCGGGCTCTAGCAGTGCCGCGGGCCTTTCCTTCTTCGCCTCCTCAGGGTTTGAAGGATTGGAGGCCGGGGTCTTGTCGCGCACAACCGGAGGCACCGGCAACGTCGGCTTCTTGAAGTCGTCACTGAGGTCTTGCAAAGCCAGAGGCTCGGACTGAGAGGAACTGTCAGCCATCCTCGGTCAGATGCAGGCTCGAAATCCGTTCCTGGGAAACCTCCCCTTCGGTCTCTAAGTTCCTCTCCACGCTCGCTTCTCTCTCTCTCTCTCTCTCTCTCTCTCTCTCTCCCTCTCTCTCTCTCTCTCAGCTCCCAGTAGCTTCTCTGGGCAGCAATAGCGGAGTTGCTCCTCCACCCACAACGTGACGAAGAGGTGAAAATCACTGGAAGGATAAAGAGGAAAGGGCCGCCAAGGCTCCGTGGGAACGGGGACATCTTTAGAGGTTGCAACCGGCTGGTAATCACTTCCTGTGGCATACCCTGATTGAGAAGAAGCGCTTCCGGCGACCCGGGACCACTAATCAACAAGCCCGCCTTCCGGGCCCAAGGCGACCCTCCCCTCAGGCCTTTCGGAATCACACGGTTGTCCCCCCCCAGCTCCTGTGACGCTGCGGTAAACAGCGCTTCCCTGCTTCGGTCAAGGTTCAGACCTCCTCATCTCCCGTCCGGCCCCGGCAGCAGGTGACTCCAGGAGCCCCCGAGGGACCTGGGCATTCTTTGAACTTGCGCTGCGTATTCTTGCTCTTTTCGTTGAAATTAAGGAAGAAGGTGATTGGGTTTGGCTGGGCGGGGGGCCGGGGGGGTGTCCTTCGTTGATCCGTTTCTTTGTTAACTCTTTTGTTGTTGTTGTTTCCCGAAACCAATTACTGAGATTGCATAGTGTAGTGGTTAAGAGCGCAGACTCTGGAACCTGTCTTCGTTTTCTCCCTCCCACATTTGTGACATTGGCAAGACTTCAGCTTCCACATCTAAAAAAATGGGATAATTGAGGAAATTGAATTAAAGAATAAAGGCAAAGCCTGGCACATAGTAAACACTCAATAAATGCCAGATATACGGTGTACCAGACACGGTACAAAGATCATCATGGGGGGGGGAGTTAATGGGAGAATAAACTCGATTAAGGTAAGTCCTAGTTTAAATCCAGGTATAAACGCTGTGGTGGAGACATGGGAAGCGCTGTGAGAATATAAAGAAGGGAGATTTACTGGGGAGGTGATGGAGACTGGTGACTTAAACTATCCATAAGAGTGAATACAAGTCTGCCAGGGATGTGGTGGGCAGCAGGACACTTCTAGCAGAGATCACAACTTAAAGGGTCAACTGGAAATGCATGACATTTTCAAGAAATTGAATAGTATGCTATTGTTAGAACTAGGGTAGTGATTTCCTCCAGGAAGCTCCCTCTTTGTGCTTCCACTGTGTCTGTGTGGTTAGAACATCCCTTACTGCACACTTTCTTTCTTTTTTTTTTTTTTTTAAAGATTTTATTTATTTATTTGACAGAGAGAGATCACAAGTAGGCAGAGTGTCAGGCAGAGAGAGAGGAGGAAGCAGGCTCCCCGCTGAGCAAAGAGCCCGAAGCGGGACTCGATCCCAGGACCCCGAGATCATGACCTGAGCCGAAGGCAACGGCTTAACCCACTGAGCCACCCAGGCGCCCCTACTTCACACTTTCATATGGAAAAAATGTTGTTTATATTTCTCTCCTTCACCTCAGGTCAGGGATCTTGCAGTGGTCTTTGTCTCCTTCTATAATGCCTGGCCCTTGATAAAACATTTGTTGAACTTGGAGAGACCTATGGGCAATGAATCTGGAAAGGTGGGTTGGAGCCAGATTGCAGATTTTGATGAATGGGAGGCCCAAGAATTCTGGCTGACTTTTTTTCCAGTAGGCAACAAGAAGCTATTAGATCTGAAATTAGATCTGATTTTTTACAAGATTAAGTCTGGCAGCACTGGAGAATAGATTATATACAAGCAGAGACTAGAGTAAGGGATACTAATTAGGAGGCAGCAGAAATCACTCAGATTCTCCCCTATATGTGTCAGAAGTTGAATGTGTAAGACCATTTAGATTACTGGTCAATAAATTTTCCATCAGGACCAGGGAAAGGATTGCCTGTGTTTGACACACACAGAATTAAGAACCACCTCTTCCTGATTCAGGACAGATGTGTCAAGCTACTCAGAGAAATATTCCAGATCGCATTTAAGTATCTTTCCTTGCAAATTGTTCAGGATTGAGCATGATGATAGTTATAGTAATGAGATGGTAAACATGGACACTAACGCTCCCAATACTATTGCATCTTTTAGACTACTAATGACCCAAATTCCACCTGTGGTTCAGTCCAGCAAGAATCACCATTGTTTGTGACTGTGATGACTGGCATCTAATGGTTTTATTTCTCTTAATCTCTTCAGGGAGAACATCTGTTCCTACAGTGTTGCTGACCCTGACATTTTCTGAGTGGTCTTGCACAGCCTACTTTTTATATAAATAATTGGCAAGACTTCATATTTTTCACTACAGAAGCCTACATCCTAGAGATTTTAAAACATTGCTTTTAGGTTACAACTACATTTAACCTGAAAGCTCTTCCTTTCTTATTCCAAAATGTTGAGATACTGGGGAGAGATACCAATCTCATCAAGCCAGACCAACAGAAGTTCCTTTGACTTGCTCCCACGGGAATTCCGTCTGGTCGAAGTCCATGACCCCCCACTGCACCAGCCCTCAGCCAACAAGCCCAAGCCCCCCACAATGCTGGACATCCCCTCAGAGCCGTGCAGCCTCACCATCCATACTATTCAGCTGATCCAGCACAACCGACGTCTGCGCAATCTCATTGCCACAGCTCAGGCCCAGAGTCAGCAACAGACAGAAGGTGTAAAGACTGAAGAGACTGAACCTCTTCCCTCTTGCCCTGGGTCACCTCCTCTCCCTGATGACCTCCTGCCTTTAGATTGTAAGAATCCCAATGCGCCATTCCAGATCCGGCACAGTGACCCAGAGAGTGACTTTTATCGGTAAGACAAGGCTGCTTTGCTGTATCTTACTTTTCTCAAAAAAAATCTTCACAACAGCACTGTTAAGCATATAATAATATTTCCATGAGGAAACTGAGGGTAAGGGTAATTGACATGGTTGAAGTTGCTCAGGTAATTAGGAAGTCTAAGACTTGAATCCTGAACTTCTAATCCTCCTTCCTTTTTTTAAAAAAAACATGATATTAATCTTTTTTAAGAGTTCAGGTCATTTGGAATGTAGAATGTCCCACTCACTGGATATGCTGATTATTTCCTCAAGATTAGATTCAGGTTAAATATGTTTGGCAAAAATGAAAAAAAAATTCAAAATAAGTAAAATTGTATAACACTTATTGCATCTGCTATTGATGGTAGTAGTTACTACTACTTTGATTGTCCCAAATTAATGAGAAAAAGACAGAAACGGACTTAATATATAAGGGTTGCAGTTGGGCCAGATGAAAACCAGATGATGTCCTGGTGCACAGTTTAACTGAAGGTTCTGAAGTCTTGAAATAGTGGACATGGCAGGGTTAATTGTACCATTACAGGCATGGCACATGTTTGTACAGATACGGCCAACTTCAAAAAACTTGTTCTGCACTGATTAGTACCAAGTTTACATTTTGAAGGCAATTTAGCTTGAATAAAATAATATTGTCCATCATATTAAACTGATGGTGTTATTTAGAATTTTGTAGTTTTGCATCAAACTTCTAATTGTTTACGACCATCAAAGGGAGGCAGAAGATAGGAATTTTCAGGGGACAAGTAAATAATTAGAAGTTTACTAAAAGTTATTTTTAGGAAATCAGACAGCTTTTTGAATTTTTTTTTTTCCTAGAAATCTTGAGTAGGGGTAAAATGGTGTATTATGAAGAACATGGGATCTGAAGTCAGAAGCTCTACCTTCTGATAATACCAGAACAATTTCTGGCAGGTCAGCCCCTCTGAACCTCAGTTGCTCAAACCTGCCAGATGGGAATCATAGTATGGACTTACTGCCCATTTCTGTGCACAGGATAGGATAAAAGTGCTTTGTAAACTCTAAACATTTTAAATTGCTTTTTTAAAAGTGAGTTGCTCTCCCAGTTTTACAAATGGCCTGCTGTAGTTGTGTAAGACTCTCCTAACTGGGACTGTGAATTTCTGAAACTCCAAGTATCATCCAGCAGATGAGGAGACTATGTTGTGATGGAATAACTAGAGCACTCTGGATCTGGACCTGGGCTATCCTGTTACAGGTTATTATACTCTAAAAGTGATCAAAACTGAGCAGTTGGTAAAAGGAAACTTCTATTCATCTGATACACTTTTATATTGTTTATTATAGACATGTATTGCCTGTGAAGACTTTATGTAATTGGAGGAGCTCAGAGAGGGCTGTGGGTTGTTGAGACACGCCCTGGCAGCAGCAGGATGAAACTGGGCTCTGTAGCTGCAGAGAATCCCCCTAGTAAGCTGAGCCAGTGGTTCGACTGAAATTGTAAAACTCCTAGGGAGACAGGACAGCTCACCCCTTTGCAAGAGCACTAATAACCGTGCCATGTCTCCCCTTTCAGGGGGAAGGGGGAACCTGTGACTGAACTCAGCTGGCACTCCTGCCGGCAGCTCCTCTACCAGGCAGTGGCCACAATCCTGGCCCACGCGGGCTTTGAGTGTGCTAATGAAAGTGTCCTAGAGACTCTCACCGATGTGGCACATGAGTATTGCCTCAAATTTACCAAGTTGCTGCGCTTTGCTGTGGATCGAGAAGCCCGGCTGGGGCAGACTCCTTTCCCTGACATTATGGAGCAAGTATTCCACGAGGTGGGCATTGGCAGTGTGCTCTCCCTCCAGAAGTTCTGGCAGCACCGCATCAAAGACTATCACAGTTACATGCTGCAGGTGAGGTCACCCTGGGAGAATCGGGTAAACCTGTGTAATCCAGGGGTGTTCAGCGGGATCCCACACTTGCCCCAGAGAGTAGAGCATGGGGTCTTGGAACAGACTGGACAGGTCTGCTCTCCTCAGGGCCTTCGGTGTGTTCCACTGGCTTCATCGCTGGCCTCGCCAGCCCCTGGGGCCTCCTTTAATCAATGAGTGGCCGCATTTATTGATAACGCTTTTGCTGGAAGAAATTATAGACAGGAATATGGAGTCTGAGAGCATGTGGTTAGCATGCTTTATTCAACAAGTAGTTACTGAGTGCCTACTGTGGGTCAGGCACTGTGGGGGTCAGCAGTGAATAAGACAGATTCCCGGAGCTTGCATTCTTGAGCGGGAAACAAAAACAAGTAAGTAAATAATGACCAAAACAATTTTGGGTGGCATTAAGCGCTATGAAAAGCAAAACCAATCAGAATGAGGTGATATTACCCAAGGGTAAATGGTTACAGCCAGAAATAATCTAATCTCTTCAACCCTTGTGGCCTTCAGCAAGTCATTTTTTTCATTATTTTGGTTTCCCCAAATCTAAAATATGAAAAGGAATTTTTAACACCCCACAAAAAAGTCTTTGCTAAGTGATCCAGATTTCCTACACCCTTCATTATCCATGTAGAGTCCTATGTCAGCTGTTTGTTTTTACAGCCAGAAATGTGATCTTTTGAACCCATTCTGATTTATCTTTAACAAAGTCTCTTTTACCTTTATGTAACTTTTAATTAATGACACACACACTCTCTGCTAAACACCTTTTTTTTTAGTGTGTCTGTCATTTACACATGCAGACTCAACACCTTAAATTCCTTCCATGTGTCTACTATGCTCAAAAAAAAAAAGTTAAAAAAAAATTCTTCCCATTGGCAGTGGTAGCTTTATGCACATTCCTATTATGTTGGCTTTTCCATGGGATGCCATAAGCTAACCATCTACCTTGCTTTTAACATGCCTTTGAAAAACTGACTCTTGCTTGCCAGCAGATTAGTAAGCAACTATCTGAAGAGTATGAAAGGATTGTCAATCCTGAGAAGGCCACAGAGGACACTAAACCTGTAAAGATCAAGGAAGAACCTGTAAGCGACATCACCTTCCCTGTCAGTGAGGAACTGGAGGCTGACCTTGCTCCTGGAGACCAGTCACTGCCCATGGGGGTCCTCGGGGCTCAGAGTGAGCGCTTCCCATCTAATCTGGAGGTCGAGGCTTCGCCACAGGCTTCAAGTAAGAGAAAGTAGCTGACTCTGATTCTGGGAGATGGGCCTGTCTAAGCACTTTTTGCATTTTGGAGTCAAACTCTGGAGATGAGAGAAAAAAATGGAGGTGGGCCAGAGAATGGCAAGTCTAAAAACAAAAACAGCCTCACTGATCTAGATAAAGCAACATTCTTCTCTTTGAAATTAGTAAAGGGAGGACTAGCACAACTTTACAGGCATTCTTTAAAACAATTCCTAGTTAGGCTGTAGATGCTGTGTGTGCTCTCCTGTTGAGGACTGGAGCTAATTTAGCTGACCTAGCTGGGTGAGCAGATGCCTCTTCGTCCCTTAATGTGGCATATATGTCTTTACTGATGCTTGTACTAGTAAGACAGCTTCCAGATAGACGGGGGAAGGCTAATTGCTCAAGGCTGTTTGAACCATTGGGCTTCCTTGCTAGAGTGCCCCAACAGATTGGAGCTGAAAGGGACTAAAATATGGCTATCCAGCCAGAGGCAACGGGCTTCTTCTTCCAGACAGACTCTGTGATCACCTTGGGAACCAGGATGACTCGATCCTTAAGTCAGTTAGATTGCAAATTTGTCTACTCAGTTCTACACAAATATAAATTGTCATTTCATCAATGCACAAGTGATACAAGTAACATCCACACAACAAAGGCCACATTTTTTAAAGTGCTGGGCAGAGAGCCTTTTCCCATGAAGAGGTCATAATCACAGAACAGCATTGCCAGAACAGAGACAGGAGGGCCAGAGAGAGAGTGTTGCGGTTTTAGAAGCCATGTCTGTTTTCAGCAGTCTGGGAACTTCTGCCAGCGTTGTGTAGTGGTAACTTCGTAATGTGAGAGAGGACCAGGGACCCAAACAAAAAGGCAGGAAAACAGGAGAGCATGAGGGAAGGAAGAAATGAAGGCAAGAGAGGAGGAAGGGAGGGACGGAGGAAGGAAGAAAAGAAAGGACGGAAGGGACTGAAGCCCTGAACAAGAGCCTGTGGATGTGCCTGCCTTTGGGCCACGAGACAGTGAATGATCCCACCTGCGTAGCTTTATTTCCCTGGTTTAGGCCCAGTGTCAGGTGGGTGAGGTGGGGTAAAGGAGGGTGGAGGAAGTGGAAAAGAAAATATTCCGAGTTGGTAGTTTTGGGACCAGAGAATAACAACCATATTCTCCAGCCAGGCAGAGTCAAAGTGAAGTCTGAGCTCAAAGGCTAGGAATCTGCCCTGGGTGAAATGTTCTGCCGCGTTCCAGCCGTGGCTTACCACTGGTTGTATTCTCTTCCATTGCTAGGCACTGAGGTCAATGCTTCCCCACTTTGGAATCTGGCCCATGTGAAAATGGAGCCTCAAGAGAGCGAAGAAGGCAATGTCTCTGGGCATGGTGTGCTAGGCAGCGATGTCTTTGAGGAGCCCATGTCCGGGATGAGTGAAGCTGGGATCCCCCAGAGCCCTGATGACTCAGACAGCAGCTACGGTTCCCATTCCACAGATAGCCTCATGGGGTCCTCCCCTGTTTTCAACCAGCGCTGCAAGAAGAGGATGAGGAAAATATAAAAGGAAAAGAGGAGACTTTGTCTCCAGACCTACAAGACCAAACAGAAAACCTTGATGCATTCAAATTTGTTTCCATGCAGGGTGATTTGACTCTTAACTCTTAAATACAGTGGATCTTCCTGATTTCATTGGAGCTGGATTTAACCAAACAAGTTTGCATTTTACTTACACAGCCAGTTTTTGTACTTTTCCACAACCAGGCCACCTTTCACAGACAGCTCACAGTACTGGGATGGTAATCGGGAGACCAGAGCACTGTCCCTGACTGGTGTCTTTGCCTTCGCACAACTGAAAAGAATCATACTGTTTGGCTCCATATCGCAGGGATGTTGTACAGATTGAGATCCTCATCAGACTTCAAAGCTGTGCTTGAAAAGACTCAAATATATACTGATATCAGAAGCCAGTTTTTTCATTGAATTTCCTTCACTTTGGGGTCAGATCATTGGGAACCCAGTACTAAAACCTAAGAGGAAATAGCTAATCCCCTTACCCATCAGTAGTCTTTTTTTAAGCAGTTTTTGCTGCTCATGTCTTAGGAAACCAAGGGTCTGTGATGCTCCTTTAGACAGCCCTCCTGATCTTGTGCACATCATTTCTTCTTCCTTCTTTTTTTTTTTTTTTTAAGATTTTATTTATTTATTTGACAGAGATCACAAGTAGGCAGAGAGGCAGGCAGAGAGAGAGGAGGAAGCAGGTTCCCCTCGGAGCAGAGAACCCGATGTGGGGCTCAATCCCAGAACCCTGGGATCATGACCTGAGCCGAAGGCAGAGGTTTTTTTTTTTTTTTTAAGATTTTTATTTATTTATTTGATAGAGATCACAAGTAGGCATAGAAGCAGGCAGTGAGGGGGAAGCAGGCTCCCCGCCGAGCAGAGAGCCCAATGTGGGGCTCAATCCCAGGACCCTGAGATCACGACCTGAGCTGAAGGCAGAGGCCTAAACCACTGAGTCACCCAGGAGCCCCCAAGGGCAGAGGTTTTAACCCACTGAGCCACCCAGGCGCCCTTTCTTCCTTCTTTTTTATTAAGTAAACTCTGCCCCTCAAACTCATGACCCCAAGAGAGTCACATACTCTTCCGACAGAGCAGCCAGGCCTGTCCCTCATCTTCCCTTGTTGCACTTACTCCATCTACTTTCATCCTTTCTGTCATTTTATTTCCATTCAGATTTTTTAAAAAGATTTTATTTATTTATTTGATAGAGAAATCACATGTAGGCAGTGAGAGGGGGGAAAGCAGGCTTCCTGCTGAGCAGAGAGCCTGATGCAGGGCTCAATCCAGGATCCTGAGATCATAACCTGAGCCGAAGGCAGGCGCTTACCCACTGAGCCACCCAGGTGGCCCCCATTCATATTTTTTTTTACAGACTTTATCAGAAAGAGAAAAAGAGCAGCAGGCAGAGGGAGAAGCAGACTCCCCCTGAGCAAGGAGCCCACTATGGGGCTCCATCCCAGGACCCCGGGATCATGACCTGAGCAGAAGGCAGATGCCCAACTGAGCCACCCAGGCGCCCCTCTGTTCAGAGTTGTGAAAATGTTTCACAAATGTACCTTTTTTCAGTTGTTTCCTTCATCTCCTCCCTTGGAAATGAGCAAGCAGGACCTGTCCAAGGACAGACTTGGGCTAGCTGCATTTGCTGCATCTACTCCGCCATTGGAGGGCAGCGGGCTGCGCCTCGGCCAGGATGGCGGCAGCTGCGCTGTGCTCCTGCGGGCTGGGCAGCCTCTCAAAGGCAAACAGTACCCAGCTCTCTCCACATCCTGTCCTCAGCTTTACATTGTTACCCATCACAGTATCTGCCCCGCTTGGCATCGGATAGTCGTGGTCAGTGTTTATGAAGTGAATGATTCACATGGGAATTACTAGGAGTAATGAGCAAATGTGAGCCTTGGTCGTGGCTGCCAGCATGTTAAATGCTGCTGAAATTTGGTTTTGGGAGACAGAATACGGTCTTTTGAAATTGACAGCATTCTTTCAGGAGACCAAAATCAAGGCACAACTTGAATTAATACGTTATTGAATGCCTTCAATGTCCCAGGCACTGAGAACAAAGGTGAAAGCAGGGGCACCTGGGTGGCTCAGTTCAGCTCAGGTCATTGTCTTGGGGTCCTGAGATGAAGCCCCGTGTGTTTCTCCTCCTGTCCCTCCCCACTCTCACGCTCTAATAATACTTAGGGGAAAAAATGAACCCAATAGCCATGAGATTACAATGTAAACTCTCAATTTGTAAATTGGCTAATTGCACAATCGCTAGCACACTTCTCTAAACTCCCATTCCATGCTTAGCTGCTTTTTCCCCTATTTATGAAAGTAAACATCAGGCAGGTTCCATAAAGTAGTCATCTAGCATTTAATTCGTTCTTTAGTGAACATTTATTGAATACCCATCATATACTGGTTCTTGTGCAAGGGACACCAAGATGAAGAAGACTTTGTCCCTGTCCTACGGAGTGGGAGCTTAAGGCACAGGCCAGACAAGTTGTTGTTTTGTTCTGTTTTGTTTTGTTGTTAAATAGTAGTTCTATGCCTGGCATGGAGCTCAATGTGGGGCTTGAACTCATGACCTTGAGACCAAGGCCTGAGGTGAAGAGTTGGGACGCTTAATCAATGGAGTCACCCAGGCGACCCCAGACAAGTTTTTATTATTAAAAGAAGTATTCAAAGGCACTAAGGGGGAAAACCAAGTATGTTCTGAGTCTTGCTCTGCAAATAGTTTCCTCTTGAAGAGGTTCAATATTTTAAGACGAGTGGTTTCTAGGTATAGAATATTGAAATTAGGGGCACCTGGGTGGCTCAGTTGGTTAAGCAGCTGCCTTCAGCTCAGGTCATGATCCCAGAGTCCTGGGGTCGAGCCCCACATTGGGCTCCCTGCTCAGCCGGGAGCCTGCTTCTCCCTCTCGTGTGCCTGCCACTCTGCCTACTTGTGCTCTCTATCAAATAAATCTTTAAAAAAATATTGAAATTAGTATCTACAGGTATATAATGTATAGGTACAGAACACTGAAATTAATACTTAATGGCAAAATAAAATACTTTTAGACTATTTACATTGGAGTATAAGTACCAGATGGTCAAGGTTAGGTACTCTGATAAAGCAGGTCATTTTAAGATACCTGAGATTCTCCTGGCCTAGAACTGTCACAGGATATTTTAGCTAGAGCAGTTCTCAAACTTAACGTACATAGGAACTCCCTGAAGGATTTTTTTTTTTCTTAAGATTTTGTTTGACAGGCAGAGATCACAAGAAGGCAGAGAGGCAGAGAGAGGGGAGGAAGCAGGCTCCCTGCCAAGCAGAGAGCCCGATGTGGGGCTCGATCTCAGGACCCCGGGATCATGACTGAAGGCAGAGGCTTTAACCCACTGAGCCACCCAGGCGCCCCCCCTTGAAGGATTTATTAAAAGAGATGTCTAGGTACCACCCCCAGTTTCTGATTCAGGTCTAATTAATTCGATGACAAAACTAATCCAAACAATAAGAAAATTCAGGGGCACCTAGGTGGCTCAGTTGGTTGAGGGACTAATTCTTGGTTTTGGCTCAGGTCATGATCTCATGGGTCATGGGATCGAGCCCCACACTGGGCTCCTCGCTCAGCAGAATCTGCTTTTAATTCTTTCTAACTTCTTTTTTTTTTTTATTTTTTTAATTCATTTTATTTATTTATTTGAGAGAGAATGAGTGAAAGAGAGCATGAGAGAGGAGAAGATCGGAGGGAGAAGCAGACTCCCCAAAGAGCTGGGAGCCTGATGTCTGGGATCATGACCTGAGCTGAAGGCAGTTGCTCAACCAACTGAGCCACCCAGGCACTCATTTCTTTCTAATTTCTAACAATCTTCCAGGTCATGCTGATGCTTCTCGTCCAGTGACCACACTTGAGAACCAATGAATTGGGGTACAGATTACACAGGGATAAAATTCCTTAAGAGAAATGCACTATGTTCTAAGATACTATGAAGAATGTGGAGGCAGGGCAAACCTTACTACGGCTATTATATATGGAATGTGCACCTGACCCAAATCCATGGTCTTTGAGTAAATCACAAAGGATACTTTGCCTTAAAGTATAACACAAACAATACCTAGCTCTGTACCTGGTTACTTGGTATGTGTACATGGGAGACTTTAGTAAACATTCCCTCTTTACTGAGACGGGTTTGGACATGTGGCTTTAAACCTTTGTGTTGAATAGAAGAGAACCTATCTGCAGTTACATAATTTTCTTATTTGAAATTATGACAGGCAGGCTTACAACGAAGTTAAAATTAAAAACACTTTATCCAAGTTATCATCCAAAACAGGATCTTATTCATTAATCATGTTTTGCTCACTCTTTTCAATGAACCTGTTGTCCTACAATGAGCTACCCCTTCTGAGGCATGTTTCGTACCCAACATTGATTGGTTGCCAAGGAGACTCCACTGCCACCCTGGGCAAACTCGTTTCCTCTCCCTTTCTGCTAAAAGGAAGGAAACTCATGGTATAATCCAGGGCAGGATGCTGGGAAAGTAGAGTACAGATCCAGCCTGATAGAAGTTGGAAGTGAATAGTGACTTCTTGCTGTTCCATCCACCAGCAGCAAAAGTACTTGAATTCAAATGATAAAACTTGAAGCTTTAGGCTTGAGGGGCTATCAGCCTCCAAGAATAGTGAGAATATCCTTCCTTGCATAAATCCAAGGGTAAGGCCAAGGGAACTGGCATCCACCTGCCAGGTCCAATGGTCTTCTATCCTTGGCTGCATCTGAGTCAAATTTCCCTATAAGAGAAACTCTGCTACTCTGAACAAAATTGTCCTTTATAAGTAGTCCCCATCAGAGGTTGGGATAATTCCTTCACAGAGTTCCAAAATTCTGGACTTCTAGAAACTACTTGTTGTTTCTCTTCCAATACTGTGCCATTGATTCTTGCATAAAATTCTGGAATGCTGGCTCTTCACGGCTTTCTTCCGTAACTACAAGGAAAAAAGGTCAGTTCTTTTAACTTTCCCATTAGATGGGTAGAAAAAGAGTTCTGTCACCAATCCATCACAAACAGTACTCAGCTTCTAATAAACTAAGTGTTCATTTCTCCCAGAAGCATGCTCTATCATGGTGCCCAAAATGTCGAGTTTCTTTCATCTCTAAGTGGGGAACCCCCCCCCATAAAGTAACTAAAACAAGGTCCCACTCCTACATATTTTAAACCTAGAGAAATATATCCAACAACTCTATTCATAATAGCTAAAATCTGGAAACAACCCTAATGGCAATCAGCTGATGAATGAATAAACAACTTGTGGTAAAAGCCGTACCTTGGAATATTATTCATCAATAAAAAGAGCACACTTTGGATACATGGATGGATTGCAAAAGCATTACACTGACTGAAAAAAGTCAAATCCAAAAAGCTAAATACTGTGATTCCAATTAGACAACATTCTGGAAAAGGCAAAATTGTAGGAACAGAAATCAGATTAGTGATTGCCAAAAACTAAGTGTGAGAGAACAGGACTGAATGAGAACAGCATGGCGGTGCTGGAAGGATTCTGTATCTTGACTATGATGGCTGTTTCGAGTGCATATATATTATATTAGTTAAATCTCATCAAACTATACACTTAAAAAGGGTGGGATTTATTGCCAGTAAATTAGACCTCAATACATCTGAGTTAATGAGGCAATTTAGATGTTAGCATCCAGCACACTGGATGGTAAAGAGGGGTTTGCTCTTGGTCGTAGCTAGAACCATAAAGGTTGTTTCAAGAAACAGAGTCTGTTCAGTCCATAAAACTATGCCAGGTGGAACCCTTTTAGAAGTTTCCAGAGCCACTCTATCCTCAGTGGTACAGTCCCTTCTAACTGGCTTCGGTCTGCCGAGGCCTCCTTATGCATTCTTTTTCCCTACCTCATGTATTCTTAAAACCATTATTAAACCAAACAAACATCCTGGATTTCTCAAACTGAGTTAGGCCCTAATGATGAGAGGACAAGAGACTAATTAAAAGCCTGTGATGCGCTCAGTATTAACCATTCAGTAGACGGCCAGGAACCCAATACATGGAACTCTCTACCGCGGCTGATTCCGGGGCCACATCATCTCTCCCGATCACTGGCTGCATGGGTAAGGCTTCTCTCGGCAAGAAGCTCCTGAGCAAACAACGTGGGAGGAAGCAGCTACTCTCTTCTCCCGAGCACCTCCGCCACCTCTCACCTCTGTGGTCAATGTCATCAGTATCGCTGTCCGCTTCCTCATCCTCTTCGTCCAGTGTTCCCCGAGTCAGGATCAGGTCAGAAGCGTCCAGCGCAGGAGACAAGCTGTCTACAGAGAAAACACGTGTCAGGAGCACATCACGAACCTCAGCCTCCTCAAACAGGTGTTCTGATCCAGTAACTATGATTATCAATTGGCAGGATGAAGGTGGCCGTAAACATAAATGTACAATCTTACCTGTTCTAAATGTACTATTGTTAATACCACTTAATGTTTTTAGAGTAGTGTAGTCCGTAAAATGCTCTCGGGATCCCGGTAACCCAAGAGGTGCTATTTTTAAATTGAGGAAAATAATTCTCAAGTAGCTTGTCCTGGTAGTAACATCGTTCGTTCTTATTGGCTCACAGCTTAGAAGAGGCTGTAGTTTTTCCTCTGAAGACTAAAGGCGTCAGAGTAGATGCAGCATGCTGGGGAGTCAGCGCGAAAGTGTAGAGCACTAAGGAAGATTCCTGGGGGAAGTGTGTTCTGAGGGTCTGAAGAAAATAGACGGTGGAGTGACAGGAAAGGAGTGAGGATATTATTCAAAAGAGGGAGGGAGGAAATGGGAAATTGAATATACTAATAGAGGCAAATTCCCTACTCCGGGCAACTGAACAAGGGTCGAGTGCCAATCAAAGTCAAATCACTTCATTCCTGTGCAGGGGATTCGGCCTGCAAGGGTTGGGCTCTGAGAACCTAAAATGACACCCAGTACCCTAGAGCTTCCGGAGCACACGACCACGCTCTTCAGGAGCCTAGCTGGAGAGAAGTCAGCAGGGGATGAAGGAGGCCAACAGCAGCAACATCAAGAGGCACAAATCTCAAGGGGCCCGTGGCCCTGAAGAGGGAATGGTGACATGGCGTGCTAACAATCAGTGCTTCCGTCTGGGCCCCCTATACCTGTGACTGCCCCCAAATTATTTACTGCAAGCTTTCAACCTTCGACAGGTTATCTGAGTATGGAAGGCCTTTTGCAGCAGATTTAACATTTGCTGCTTCACATATTCCTGAGTGATGAGCACAGAAATTTATGTCACCAAGGTGCACAACAAGGATGGCCAGGCAAGTTCACGTAACAGGTGAATCCAGCCAGTTTCTAGCATCTCCCCCTCCAAGCGGCTTTGCTGTTGTTGTCTAGTGAAGATACAGCAATAGCTTTCATGAACAGAACTTCATTCCTTCAAAGACCAGTCTATTCATAAGTGTGGGTGGGAGGGGGTGCATCCATACTAAACATGAACACCGACCTAAAACCCCTAAGAATCAATGACATAACTAATTCAAACAATAAGAAAATCCAGGGGCACCTAGGTGGCTCAGTTGGTTGACGGACTAATTCTTGGTTTCGGCTCAGGTCATGATCTCATGGGTCATGGGATCGAGCCCCACATTGGGCTCCTCACTCAACAGAATCTGCTTCCAATTCTTTCTCTTGTCCTCCCCTCCTCCTCTGCCACTTCCACCCCAGGGGTGTATTCTCTTTTTCAAATAATTAAATCTTCAAAAAATATTTTTAAAAAGTGGGGTGCCCCTGTGGTTAAAAACTAGTGGCTCAGTGGTTAGGCAGACTTTTTTTTTTAAAGATTTTACTGATTTATTAGAGAGACAGTGAGAGAGGGAACACAAGCAGGGGGAGTGTGAGAGGGAGAAGCAGGGAGCCCGATGTGGGGCTTGAACCCAAGACTCAGGGATCATGAGCCAAAGGCAGACGCTTAACAACTGGACCACCCAGGAGCCCCAAGGTAGACTTTCTGAGAAACAGTGCAAGTACAACTGTTAATGAAAAAGGTAATACAGACCTATACTTTACATCATACCCAGGTATAAACTCTAAATGGATCAGGGATCTAAATGCAGAAAATGAGGGTTACCTGGTGGCTCAGTCAGTTAAGCCTCTGACTCTGGGTTTCGGCTAAGGTCATGATCTCAGAGTCATGAGATCAAGGCCCGCTTCAGGCTCCGTACTCAGTGCAGAGCCTGCTGGAGATTCTTTCCCCTCCCTCTCCTTCCCCCTCTGCTCACCCACCCTGGTCACACTGGTACATTCCCTCTCTCTCTCTCTCAAATATATAAATAAAACTCTTTATATGTAGACAGTGGGGCACCTGGGTGGCTCAGCGTGTTAAATGTCTACGTTCAGCTCAGGTCAGGATCCCATGGTCCTGGGATCGAGTCTCGCATTGGGCTCCCTGCTCGGTAAGTCTGCTTCTCCCTTTGACCCTTCCCCCACTCGTGTTCTCTCGCTCTTCGCACTCTCTCAAATTATCTTTTTAAAAATAAATAAATAAGTACAATGAAACCATACAAGTACTACAATAAAACATGAGTGAATTCCTCTTTAACACAGTATAGGTAAGGGATTCCCAATTATGACTCAAAATCCAGAGGTAGTAAAAATGGGAAGTAAATTTGCCTAGATCAAAACAAAACAAAAACACGGGGCGCCTGGGTAGCTCAGTGGGTTAAAGCCTCTGCCTTTGGCTCAGGTCATGATCCCAGGGTTCTGGGATCGAGCCCCACATCAGGCTCTCTGCTCAGCAGGGAGCCTGCTTCCTCCCCCCTCTCTCTCTGCCTGCCTCTTTGCCTACTTGTGATCTCTCTCTCTCTGTCGAATAAAAAAAAAAAAAAAAAAACTTTCACCTGGCAAAATAATACCATGGACAAAGTCAAAAAACAAGCGACAGAGAGAAAATATTTCTAACAGGCATCACACAAAAATGGATACTACCCCTATTACATTAATAGATACTAAAACTAGTGGGTAAATGTGAAAATTAAAAGGATATTCATATGGTCTCAAAGCATCATCCAACAAAATACTTATTATAAAGGGAAAAATAACTTTACAATGAAAAACCTGGCAGATACCACTTTAAGCAAGTGATCAAAAGTAAAATCTCCAATGACGGGACAAATCTACATGGTGGGCCTCTGGATGTCGTGCATGGGAAAAATCACAGCTTCACTTCTGTGAAGTCCTGCCAATAAGAAGCCACCTGAACAGAGTCCCGAGGGAATACCAGCCAGACCCAAACTGAGGAACATCCTATAAAATATCTGTTGCCTACACTTCAAAATTGTCACTGCCATGAATACAAAGAAAAATGGAGGAACCATTCCAGATTAAAGGAGCTGAGACAACTAAATGCAATGCAGATCCAGGATTTTCTCCCGCTACACAGGGCAAATAGCTAGATCTAAATAAGGAACACATCAGACAACAGGATCAGAGTTAATTTCCTAACTGTTTAGTAATGAGCTTATATAAAATATCCTTGTTTTTAGGAAATACACACTCAAGTATTCAAAGAGAATATTTAAGTCTTATATCTTACTCTTAAACGATATTGAAAACAGGAATATATATATAATATATATTTTGTTTATAAATACATTTATAGGCTTATACATATAGTCATACATAATGAGAAGAAGAGAAAGAATCAAGTAAATGTGGTAGAACGTTAACATTTTGCAAATCTGGTTGAATGGTATATAGTAATTCTTAAACTAGCCAAACAATTTTTCTGTAAATCGGGAAGTAGGTCAAAATAAACAGGAAAAGAAAAGGGCAGGGAGTAGAGGGTAAAAAGTATTTAAGAAAACTGTAGATGGGAGGATGGGGTGATCGGGTGATGGGTGTTAAGGAGGGGACATGATGTAGTGAGTGCTGGGTATTATACGCAACTGATATATCACTAAACTGTACCCTGAACCTAACAATATGCTGTATGTTAACTAACTTTAAAATTTTTTGAAGTATTTAAGAAAAGAGAGAATATTAAGTGTCTTGCCGAAGTAAAGCAAAAACTACCCGAAGAGGAAGAACTCAGAATGGTAATTATATACAACTTTTAGAAGTTTACCTTTCCAAATCACAAATAAAAAAAAGTGTATCGATCCATCTCAAAACACCACATTATCTTTATCCTTTTCTCTCTCTTAAACTTAAGCATCTTCCTGCTCAGTGGAAGTGAGCATATCCTCCTTTTAGTTCCTAACTCCAAGAAACCCTCCAATACCTGCGGCAGTCCCTGTGTCCAAGGCTACAGAGCCCATATCCTTCCGAAGGCGCTCCAGCTGTTCCTTCTGCTGCTGGCTCTGTGCACTGGCCTGTACATACAGAAAAAAATATCTCCATGTTAAAGAAGGAGTTCTAGGGGCACCTGGGTGGCTCAGTCAGTTAAGCATCCAACTCTTGATTTTGGCTCAGGTCATGACGTCAGGGTTGCTGAGTGTGGAGCCTGCCCAAGATTCCCTCTCTCCCTCCATCCTCTCTCTCTCTCTCCAAATAACTCACTCTCTCTCCAAAATATATAAAATAAAATCTTAAAAAAAAAAAAAAGGAGCCCCAAGTTAGACGCCAGACTTCTAACAGAGATGATGACAAAAGCCACCTGAACAGAGGGATATACTAGGGACTATTTAGACACTGGGGCAGGTAAAAGATGACAGATACAGAAACGCCAAGCGGTGTGGGCCCAGAGGAGCACAAGCTCAGCCTAGAGGGCTCTGGAGACAGAATGATAGGTTTTGGAAACTGGACATGAGAACACATCAAAAAAACCCTCAAGCAGACATAGCAGTGGTAAGGGGCCCAATGCAGCTGATGAGGGCAGGCCAAGGGATTATTTGGAATAAGCACTGTGAACCACTTCTTTTTTCTTGAAATTCCATAACCAGTCCTTAAATGAGCCTTGGGAGTAGGAGTTGGGTGGGGCCCAAGAAGTGCTTAGCAAATGTAATAAGAAAAATCAGACTGTAAAAGATTTAAATAAAGAGAAGAAAAATAATTAAGGGGCCCTGCTGCATCTAGGAAACACACAGATTTACTAGCTTAAGTAACAAACATCTACTACACTGATAGCCAAAACAAAAGCATTTATGGCAGGAGGATTAGTGCATGGTTTGAAGTTGTTTTTCAGTGGCCCCAAATACAACAGTCTATCTTATAATATAAATAGCCTATCTTACCAGTGACTTCTTCAGACGTTCATATTCAGGACGATACTCCCTGGAAAGAGAAAACACTTTCTAAATTCCTTTGTTTATAATCTGTCCTGCCTGCCCCCACACCACTTCTATTTTCCTAGTTCCCTGACAATAACAGAAGACCTTACTTCACCGAACATTATATGTAACAAGACTTAATCACTGAGATTCTATCCCTGTGCAATTAGAAGTCAAGGTGCTTGTCCCCACCCTGAAACCAGCAGAGACAAAAGACTGCAGGCCAGGAAAGATTAACTCTGTGGAGCCCATAATTCATGAGCTCAGCATTTGTTTGGATAAAACTGAGATGAATAAAAGAAGTGAGGCCTGGGGTGCCTGGGTGGCTCAGTCTGTTAAGTATCTGCCTTCAGCTCAGGTCATGATCCCAGGGTCCTGGGATTAAGCTCCCTGTCAGGCTCCCTGTTTAGCAGGGAGCCTGCTTTTTCCTCTCCCTTTGCCCCTCCCCCTGCTTGTGCACAGGCACACTCTCTCCCTCTCTCTCTATCAAATAAATTAAGAAAAGGAGGACTGATGGGCTCAGGAAGCACAATATGTAATTATGTGGTTTATCTGGGCAGTAACAAAAGGATACAGAAGGGTCTATCCTGAGACTTTGGTCACACACAGAAAGACCCTTTGTCTGATGAATCAAAATCAAAATAATGTGTCTAAAAACCACCACGTGGTTGTTAGAATCTTGCTAAGAAACATGCCAGTAAGCAGCCAATTATCATGGCATCAGTCCAAGAAAAGTGCTCTGATTACACTTTCGTGTAAGTAAACAGAATTCCAGTGTTAACCATGAAAATAGTAATAACCACCATTTATCATGAAGTGTGCTTGCTCGGTGTCAGCAACTGTGCTAGATGCTTGGATATATTTTCTCAAATAATGCTCCCAACAACCTTAACAATAAACGCTATTATCCCTGACCTACAAATGACAAAAACTTGCTAAGGCCACTCATTTACTCAGTGGAGAAAGCAGAAATCCAACTCATGGCTGTCTGACTCCAAAGTCTATGATCTTAATCCAAGGTCAGCCAATGTGGCAAAGAGGCCAAATCATGCTTATTTTTATAAATAGTTTTACTGGAACAGCCGTGCCCATTCGTTTGCAAATTGTTTATGGATGCTTTTGCCCCACAATGACAGGTGAGCAGTGGCAACAAAGATTCTATGGCCCACAAAAGCCTAAAATATTTACTATCTGGCTTTTTACCAAAAGAAAGTCTGAAGACTCCTGCTCTTAATCATTCAATACAGGGGCGCCTGGGTGGCTTAGTGGGTTGAGCCTCTGCCTTTGGCCTGGGTGGTTTAGTGGGTTGAGCCTCTGCCTTTGGCTCGGGTCATGGTCCCAGGGTCCTGGGATCGGGCCCCGCGTAGGGCTCTCTGGTCAGCAAGGAGCCTGCCCGCACCCTCTGCCTGCCTCTCTGCTTACTTGTGATCTCTGTCTGTCAAATAAATAAGATCTTAAAAAATAATAATAATAAAAATCATTCAATACGGAGAAGGTTTTATACTCCTATTTTTAAAAAATAGTTAATGGGGACTGGTTATCCCTAAGTGTACACGTACAGATCCAGCACACATACATATGGCAAAAATAATACCTAGACTATGAGAACCAAAACGCTTTGCTGGCAAAACTGCTATCATATCAGATTACAGGTTACTAAAAATGTCATCAACAGGATTTTCCTTTATCCTCACCTTTCATATTCTTCTGCAGCACTGGTGACTTGCACGAAGAGTTCATCTAAGCCTGTACCCAGAACAGCAGACACACCCACCACCTGTCAAAAGCATCAATGCCACTGAGGAAACAATATTTTCACATAGTGTATGTTACTTTGTTCAAATAATCATAATAAAATCTTCCTAAAAGCTGTTTAGATACTTCAAGAAGTCTCTGGCAAAGAGTGAAGCTAAAACAAAACAAAAAACAGCACATATACTCAAGAGCCATGGAAAGATGTATATGGAAAAGAGAGGACTAGAAAAAACAGAAGGAGGAGAAACACATAGCAAGACTTCCTATCTATTTCCTGCCAATACAACCACTGTCTGTTCTCTACAAAAATCAGTATTGCAATGCCTTTGCTTGGCCAATTACCATCCTCCCTGACACCCCGATGTACTTTTACTTATATAAATCGTACCCTTCCTGGGAGCCTGGGTGGCTCAGTCAGTTAAGCGTCTGCCTTCAGCTCAGGTTGTGAAACCAAGGTCCTGGGACAGGATCCTGCATTGGGCTCCCTGCACAGCGGGGAACCTGCTTCTCCCTCTACCTCTCTCCCTGACTCATGCGCACACTCTCTCCTCCGCGCGCACACACATACACAAAAATAAATAGAATCCTTAAAAGAAAAATAAAAAAAACAAATCGTAGCCTTCCTCCAAAGCATACCTCTAATGCTATATCCTCCAAAATCCCTCATTTTAAGAGTGATCTGCCCCTTACCAGCGCAGGCCCAACCACCAATCTTCACAAGGTTCTTATCACAATATATCATGTTTCAATTCTGTATGTAGCCCTCTCTTCAAACTAAACCATAAATTCTTTTTTTTTTTTTTTAAGATTTTATTTAAAATAAAAGAGATCACAAGTAGGCAGAGAGGCAGGCAGAGAGAGAGAGAGGAGGAAGCAGGCTCCCTGCTGAGCAGAGAGCCCGATGCGGGACTCGATCCCAGGACCCTGAGATCATGACCTGAGCCGAAGGCAGCGGCTTAACCCACTGAGCCACCCTGGCGCCCTAAACCATAAATTCTGAAGGTAGGGTTTTTACCTTATCTCTTTTTTTTTTCAAGTAATCTCCGTGCCTAACGTGAGGCTCGAACTCACAACCCCAAGATTAAGAGCCAGCCATATGCTCTACTGACTGAGCCAGCCAGGCACCTCTATTTATCTCTTAAACCTACAGTTTTAAAACTGGCCAGCAACATGCAAAAGAATGAAAAAAAAACCACAAAACTCCAATTTTTAATAAATAATGCTTAAATGCCTTTTTTTTTAATAAGGTAACGAACTTCTTTCTAACATAGGTTCAAAGCCGGCCCTATGGGTTAAGAGGTCGTCTGAAGGGACTGTCAGTATAAGCAGAGGAGAAAGTTTACCCTAAGTGAACTGTAAAACTCATCCAACACCAGGCTCATTGAACGAGTCAGGTTACTGACGTATGTAGTCTCTTGATTCAAGGCATCTTGGAAAGCCTCAAAATCTTGCATCCATTCCACTGCAAAGCTGTGGTCAATGATGTCAGTCTGTACCAGAGAGAAGTCAACTATCAGCACCCGGAATTATGCTTAGATAGCAAACATCGAAAAAATTTTAATCAAGCAGCAACAACAAAGCAATTATTCATATATTTTTGCCTCCACTTCACCCCTTCCCTCCTCCACTACAACAAACCATAAAGGGCCAAGACTATTGTATACAATGAAAAGAAGGTATGTGTTCTCTTGGTCGAAGCAGACCCTTCACTATCCACTGCCAAGTGACCATGGCAACAGTAGATGCCAGCACATTCTAGGCTCTGAAGTCATGTCTCAAATCCCAGCTGCCAACCCAACAACAGTGAAGTTTTCGGTTTTAACTGAGACTGCTAATAAACTAGCAGCCCCTCCTCCATATACACAGTTGCAATTCTGAGGGATAATCTATACACTACAGTTGAGGGGCTACTCTATCTAGTTTAAAATTACATTGATGAGAGCCAGTGATAAATATTCATTTAATCTGATTGAATCTTTTTCCTACAAGTGCTCATGACTTTGTTTCAGATAAGTTTGAATCTGTTCTCCGACTTGTGAAAATCCTCACCTACCCAAACCTTCCAGTAACCCAAGGTTCTGATGAAAAAGAAATACTGAACCACAAAAGGAAGGATCCACTTACTTTATTCATAACCACAATGAAAGGCAGCTTGGTTTTGTACAAAATGCTGAAAATTAAAAATCAAGACATTTTTAATAAAAACACTTAAGCTCTTGCTAGCCCGGTGTCAATATACTGTAACCGAGTAAACACAAGCGGAATGGGTTCAGACTCTGCTTATGGGTATCCATTCTCACATGCCTTCATTCTTCTCTCCCAAGAGGAAAAACCACCATTACCATCCAGCAAACAACACACACACACATGCTTGCTTTTTCTTGAAATAATAATGCTTTAATACTTATCTTGTTTTCTGCATATGTTTTTTGGGGGGTTTTGTTGGTTTTTTTTTTTTTTTTTTGGTAGGGTTGTTTTTACCCAATAATTGTCTTTTAAACAATAAATATGGAAACAAAAAATGCCATCAGTCCTCAGATTTTTATGTGGACTAGGATTTCTTGCATCTAACAAGAAGGGATAGCCCTAGTCATATCAGAAGGCACAAATGATGGTAATGGCTTTTGTGTACCTTCCCCACAACGAGTTCTCTCAGACTGAATAATAGTTTGCCTTGCTCCTATGTCTTCTGCACTCACATACCCTAGTGAGGCATGGTCCTTCTGTCCCTAATGACACCAAGTTGGGCAAACTTGTGCTTTGTGGAATTACAGATAAATCTCTGTATTGATAATCTCTCATAATTTAACTCTACATGTCATAACACAGAAAAGGAGCATTTAGACCAGAGCGCTCTGTTCTATTTAGACTTGTTTCATTCATCTGGGAGCAAATACCAAAGGCTCATATTCGTACACCACCCGTTTCTGTAATAAGCAAGGGAGGAAGGCGAGAAGCTGCTCCGAGAATGCCAACACATATGCCCCTTTTCTCTTCTCACCTCTCCCCAGCTCACAACTACTAAACTGAGGGCCACATCTGAATGAGCACAAATCCAAGTTAGTAAGTACTCGGGATTCAAATACAAAAGAGAAAAGAAGAGGCCTCCTCCCTGGACGTAACTGCATGCCTACCAGCAATTAATTACCTGCAGGCATACAGCATATTGGACATGAAGGTCACTGGGTTGGTACTTCTTGATGTGTCCATTACATAAATGACAACTGTTGGAAATGAGGATGCCTAAAGCCACAAAATAATCACAGCCTTAGTCAAAGGGCTCATTAGCTATACCCAAACTCTTTTCCCACCTTCCTTACCAAGGGAGAACCGCCTTAGGCAGGGTATACAGAGCTGCCACACTCCCTCTCATACAAGGTCCCATGCAATAAAAAGATGCTTAACTATAGTCTAGCTCTCTAGTTACTCCCAGTAACCAGTCCTACAATACTCACCAGAGCCTCAGTGATGATTGTCCCAGAAGCTGACCATGTGAACACCTCAATCTGTCCAGGTGTGTCAATCAAGACGTATCTGTGTCAAGAACGACCATTAAAGAAGTATTACACTTGTGCAACGCCGAAAGATAGCCCAGCACAGAAAACACTGAGAATCTGGTTATCCGGGACTGGAATAACCTCGTCATACTGTCAAGTCTAACTTCCTCCCACTGCCCTTAAAACGTACACCACATTCCCCCAAGCTTTGTTCAATGTCCAATATTCATGCTACTAGGCAGGAGCAGTAGTCCACAAACTGCTGCAAATTGATCACAGAGGAAACAGTGATAGTTTCAGAAACACACCACATTGAAAATGAGAGATAAACAAAACCAAATTTCTTGGGAAACTATCTGGTTTCTTGGGGTGGGGGTGAAGGAAGGTGGAGGGGAAAGAGAATAACAGACATAGGGGAGTAATAGCTAAATAGAGGGTTTCTTCTTGAGGTGATAGAAATATTCTAAAAGTGACTACAGTTATGGTTGTACAATTCTGTGAATATACTAAAAGCCACTGGACTGTATACTTTAAATGATATATGAATTACATCTAAATAAAGCTGTTTTTAAAAATAATCAAAAAATTTTGAATGGACATTTCTCCAAATATATACCAATGGCCAAAAAGTACATAAAATGATGTTTAACATCTCTAATCACTGAGGAAATATAAATCAAATCCGATACCACAATGAGACACCACTTCACACCCAATGACATGGCTATAACCAAAAACAAGGATAATAACAAATGTTGGCAAGGCTGTGGACCAGGAACCCTCACACAATGCGGGTGAAAATGTAAAATGGTCCAGCCCCCTGGAGCTGGGGTGAGAAGGGAAAGTAACAGCAACTGCTAATGAGCTTGGAGCTTCTTTTGAGGATGAAGAGGAAGTTCTGGAATTAGATTGTGGAGAGCCATCCAGCAGATGCAAGGAGTCACGTAGACGGCAGTGCCTGTAGATTGAGGATATGAGAATGATTGGTTTAGGAGGATGTGGGTGCGCTCGTGGCTGACGCACACAGCACCAGGAGCCAAGAGATAAACGCATGATCACCGCTAGAGAACAATAGAGTCCTGTATGGTTACATAAGGGTCCACAAGGACACTGCGTGCACAGTGTTATGATTGGCCAAATAGGGGGGCGAGAACGGGTGAACTTCGTGTATAAATACTGCTGTAAGTGCTTGGTGCGGGGCGGCCACCATTACTAATAAAAGAAGCTTGCCACTCACCTCGTCTGCGGGTCGTTCTTGCGGGCCGAGAGCGACATTAGATAGTGGTGATCAGTACATGACTTTACGAATATACTAAAAACCACTACACTGTATACTTAAAAATTAGAATGGGCCTTTGTTATGTGATTTTATATCTCAATAAAGCTGTTACTTCTTTTTAAACTACCTCTAGTAGTTTTTTATAAAAAAAGTTTTTGTAAAATACCTTATCCATCCATCCTATGTATATATGCATGGAAACATGTGGAATGATAGTCACCGACAGTAGTAATAACAATAATACTTATAATGTTATATAATAATACTATTTGTTATACATTATAAAATAACAGAACACAACATAATAGTAATAATGATAGTTGATTCTACTAGGAATCGGGGTGAAATAATTTCATCTCTTAAATATTATACCTAGTTGTAAATCTTTTTAAAATTTATTTTTAAGGGCGCCTGGGTGGCTCAGTGGGTTAAGCCACTGCCTTCGGCTCAGGTCATGATCTCAGGGTCCTGGGATCGAGTCCCGCATCGGGCTCTCTGCTCAGCAGGGAGCTTGCTTCCCTCTCTCTTTCTCTCTGCCTGCCTGCCTCTCTGTCTACTTGTGATCTCTGTCTGTCAAATAAACAAATAAAATCTTAAAAAAAAAAAAAAGATTTATTTTTAAACAAGGGTTAGAAAGATGTTAGAAAGATTTTAATACCCACAAATGTGGTTTTCCCAAGAGAAGGCAAGTAGACAACTGAATTTGGACAAAGTTTCAAAAATACCTGCTAGGAAGCCATGGGCATACATGACAGTGATTGAGGGCAAAATACTAGTAAATTTAGCTCTTCACTGTATATGACCTTAATGTGGGGTTTGGGGGTTTTTCTGGCCTACTTTTTTTTTTTCACTTCTAATGGTTTCATCTCAATCTAACATTCTTTCGGAGTTTGATGGTATCCTGAAATCCTTGAGACACATCAACTACAGAGTAATAAATTGGTGTTAAGCTGAAATCACTTACTTAGACATGTTCTGGGCCTTCTCAATAAATTTCATCACCTAAGAGAAAAAGATGCCGATTACAATAGGATCCATTCTCAACACAAAAATCACCCTTTCCAGGGTGGCCCAACTTACAGGCACTATCAACTATTCAATCTCTGTTCTTAATCTTGGGACACCAACTTATAAACTCCATGAGCTGGGCGCCTGGGTGGCTCAGTGGGTTAAGCCGCTGCCTTCGGCTCAGGTCATGATCTCAGGGTCCTGGGATCGAGGCCCGCATCGGGCTCTCTGCTCAGCAGGGAGCCTGCTTCCTCCTCTCTCTCTGCCTGCCTCTCTGCCTGCTTTGTGATCTCTCTCTGTCAAATAAATAAATAAAATCTTTAAAAAAATAAAAATTAAATTAAATTAAATAAACTCCATGAGCTAAAGAAACACAGCCACACCAGCAGTCCTGCAACACCCTGGAGTATACTGCAAGGCCCTGAGAAGCTAAAGACTATCCATCACTGTCGGGATGCATCTCTTGGTGCTTCAGTAAAATGTTAACAACCTGTCTCACGGAGTGACATTAGGGTAAAAAACGAGTGATTACAAAACACTCCTATGGAAGTAGATGATAGAGAAAAACTTAAACAGTGACAATTATTTGTCACACGTAAAAAAGCCCATTATCTTTCCATTCCATGCCTGCTAGCCCATCCCACTCCCCATTTGTCCACTCCACCCTCAAGGTGATACTCCAAGCCAAGATACAAAAAAAAGAACCTGGATTTTTGTTTTATTGGCCATCACAAATATTAAATGTGAAGTGTCTCAAAACACTGATCATCCTTTCATAACCTCCTTCTCTGTCTACCAAAATGCTTATTTATTTTCTATGTATGTCCAGGTTTATTGCTCTTCTTTCTCAAAGTGAGCAAGCTAAGGCATTTAAAAGCCAAACATTTTTACACAGCCATGCCTATAAAAGTAAAGACAGATATACCTGATCAAACCTCGTAGCAAAGAGATTGAGTGATGTCACTATACCGCCATTGGGCCCAAGTCCATACCTGGACACAGAGTTGAGGATTTAAACTACTTACAGATCAAATTAGATGCTGAAAGTCACACTAAGGCTATCATTCACACAAACAGCATTGTAACATTAGTGTTCCATGAATGGATGCTGGCAGCCTATCCTTGACATGCCATACAACCTTAACCACACAAAGAATTTCATTATCAACATCTTCCTCATATCTTTACCATTTTGGGGATGTCGAGGCAAAATGAAGATGTTAATGTGACTAAAATGTAACAGAGAGATGTATGTAGAAGCTTAATAGCATTAGCCTTAATTAAGATCATCTTAAAATATCATTAAGACATCACACTCCCAGGTGCCTGGGTGGCTTAGTGGGTTAAGCCTCTGCCTTCCGCTCAGGTCATGATCTCAGAGTCCTGGGATCGAGCCTCAAATCAGGCTCCCTGCTTGACAGGGATCCCGCTTCCCCCTCTCTCTCTCTGCTTGCCTTTCTGCCTACTTGTGATCTCTCTCTCTGTCAAATAAATAAATAAAATATTTTTTTTAAAAATCACAGTCCTTGCTCCGATCCTCACTGATGAAGCTAACTGCTGAGTAGAATTAGTCTATCCACCTAGACCTACCTACACGGATAGTAAACATTACATACAGCAACGTACTAAGAGCTGATCCTACTAAATGAACCTGCTCATTTCTGAGTCTCCCAGTCAGAGGAGGCAGTAGCCTCCAAGGCGATACTGCTCTCTGGAACCAGGCCCAGCATCAGCTAGCCTCTCACTTTCCATGCTAATTACAACAGCCTGTAGTCTAGGAAGATGGTAAGAAAAACTGAAACCACAAGCTGAAACAGTATTTCTAATCACCTAAAACACCTCTCCTCACATTCATCTATCCTCAAAAATTACTTTAAAGCAATTAAATGCTTTTGCTAGTGTATTTCACAAAGAAATGCAAAAACACTCTCAAAACCACAAAAAACCAGACAGCAACCAGTCAGGGATGAGTCAGCACCCAAGCAGATGCCGAAAAGGATACTGTTTCATGACTTCTTTATACTTCACAGTGTCACGAATATCTGTTCAGGAGAAAAAGAATTCAGTGGAATTTAACACATAGAAACAATATAGTTTGAGACTCTCTACCTATAATATCCTCAGACAATGGACCCCTCAAGTCATCTCTGCTTCCTCCGAGGAAAAAAAATAAGTTTCTCTCTTGGCATCTCAGTTACTTTTCAAATCTGTGTTCCAAATTTTTAAGCTAAGATCACTGAACTGTGATAGGGGGAAAAAAGCAAGATGGTGAAGAGAACAAAAGGGTAGAAGTACCTTCTCTCCCAGCAAGAAGCTGAAACCAGCCTTTCAGGCTTCTCTTATCTGCATTCTCTTCTACTAAATCCCCCAGCTTCACCCTGGATTCCTTCTTTACAAAAGATGGAGGGGGCACGCACCCCGGGGTGGGGGGGCGCTCAGTGAGTTAAGCGTCTGCCTTTGGCTCAGGTCATGATCCCAGGATCCTGGGATCGAGCCCTGCAATGGGCTCCCTGCTCAGTGGGAAGTCTGCTTCTCCCTCTCCCATCCCCTCTGCTTCTGTTCCCTCTCTCGTTGTGTCTCTCTCTCTGTCAAATAAATAATAAAAATAAACATTAAAAAAAAAGATAACTGGGAAGTAACCCATGAAAAATGTTAGCTAGGAGCTCAGAAGTTATGGTAGAAATGATCTCAAACAATGAAAAGTTTTACTGGTTTTTGTTTTTGTTTTTTAAGTAATGTGGTAAG
The DNA here is from genome assembly GCF_022355385.1 of Mustela nigripes. Classification (NCBI taxonomy): domain Eukaryota; kingdom Metazoa; phylum Chordata; class Mammalia; order Carnivora; family Mustelidae; genus Mustela; species Mustela nigripes. The sequence continues at coordinate 22,048,643 of NC_081563.1, read as the reverse complement.
GCTGGGGTTATTTGGGGTTTTTCTTTTTTTGAGTTTTTGTTTTTGTTTTTTTTAACTTACTTGAGAAAGAGAGAGGGAGAGAAAGAGAAAGCCCATGCACAAGCAGGGGAAGGAGCAGAGAGGGAGGGAGAAGGAAAGGGAAAGAAGCTCAAGCAGACTCCACACTGAGCTGGAGCCCAATTCCGGGACTGATCTCATGACCCTGAGATCATGACCTGAGCTGAGACCAAGAGTTGGATGCTTAACCAACTAAGCTACCCAGGTGCCCCAGTATCTGCTTCTCCCTCTCTCTGTCCCTCCCCCTGGCACTTTCTCTCTCTCTTAAATAAATTTTAAAAAATCTAAAAAAAGGAAAGAAAAAATGAAAATGAAAACATTAAGGACGGGTGGGCTGGGGGCTTTCCATATTCTGAGGGACTTCACACAGTTCTGTTATATTTTACTCACCAATATTGGCAGGAAAGGGTACTTCATGTACAGCTGGGTCCAGATTAATCACATAAGGTGGAGAGCCTTGGCTATGCAGATGTCCAGTAAGCCTCTGTAGAGATATAAGAAGAGGGATGGAGTGAGACAAAGAGGGAATGATAAAGGCCAAGATTCCATTATCCATCATACCTGAAGACTTCTGCACTTACACTTCCCTCTACATGAAATATTCGTCCCCAGTATCCACCTCCAACATTCAACTCTCATAAATACTATATTTTCCTTTATCACCCATCTAACAGAGTCTCCCCTACTCTCGATCACTTATTTACTTGATTTTTGTGAGTTTTTTTTCCTATTACTCCCATTAAAATATTAGCTTCAAAAAGCGGGAACCCCGTCAAATTCAATCGCTGTTATCTCCAGGACTTGAAACATAAGAGCTGCGTAAGAAATAATTACTTAGTAATCTACACCAAAAGCCTGTGTGCTAACCCTGTATTAATTGCCAGTTACACGTATGCCTTTGCCTTCGAGGAGTCGACAATTGTACCGGTAAGACAATTCCAGAACAACGTGGTAAATCGTACCAAATATGACCAAAGGGTGCGAAGAAGAGAGCCTTAATTAAACCAGGCTTGAGTCCGAAAAGGCCAGCCTAGGAAGGAACCGGAGATGCTGACAAGTTCCTGAAAGCCACACGCGGGTCCCCTCCAACTCTGAGAGACCTCCCCCTCCTCTTCTCCCCGGCCTTCCGCCCACCACGGACAACCTCGCGCGCGCACCGACTACGCCCGCGCCGTGTACGTCACCTGGACAAAGGTGGTTTTCCCAGATCCTGCCATTCCCAACACCAACAGACAAACTGGGGGCCGAGGACCCCCCGAAGCCTGCGAGTCAGCGGTCTCCGCGGGCGTCGCCATTTTCCTCCTGGCTCCGCCCACTCTGCCGTAGAGACGCTGCGTGCCTAGAGAGGCTGCGGTGACGCTCGGGGCAGCGAGCGAGGCTAGAACCCGACTAGCGCTAAAAGCGAAGGCGAAGGGGCGGGACCGGCGCCGGAGCATCCTAGCCCCCACGGCCAACTAGCGACAGTGGTCGGGAATTAGAGGCCTGGAGAGGGCCAGGAAAAGGGGCACTCACCGTCGTAGGGGTGTTCTTGGAGGGGCAAAACTCTAATCCCCAGAAGGGCGAGACGAGATGGGGTCCCTAAGGCAGGGCACCCACGGGTCGAAAATGAGAGTGCGTTTCTCTTTCGGCCCCCAAGGAACGGGACAACCGGCTGCTGGGGCTTATTCGGCAGCCGACGAGGTTCAGCAGCTCAGGGATGGACCGGCCGGGACTGGGGCGGAGTGCGACCCGGCGGGTTGCCGGGCAACGTGGAGACCCAGGGCGTGTGGCATGGAGCCGTTGCGAAAACTTCCCGCAAGGGGACGCCATTTCCAAGTGTCGCAAGCCCCTGACACCAGCGCTCCCTCCTTGGCCGTCTCCCTCAGTGAATCAGGCCGTGACCTTGGAGATGAACGCTTGGATTCCTGGAGCAAGTAGGTACTGAAGGGACGCTTCCTCTCCACGAAGTGTCCTCGGATACCGGAAGGGTGGTGGAAAAGCCGTGAAATTTATGGCTCTTCGGGACCATCCCAGCTGTTCCTGTGGTCCTCTGTAGCTACTGTAGTGTTGAGTAAATCCTAAAATCTGAATTTCACACCCACACTTTGCCACTTGCTGACGGCATAAATCGTGGCCAAGTCATTTAAATTATCCGAACCTGTTTTCTCCTCTTTAAACTGGAGTTAATAGCTCACAGGGTTGTAGTGAGTTAGCATTGTAAATCGTAAACTACACTCATTCATCTTTATCCCTAGCTGTATTCTTGGTAACTTGCATAGCGGCAGAACCATAATAGGCAAAGTTATTTCTTCGTATGAATTAAAGTATAATTGTGCATTTTGTATTTACTAAATGTTCATTAAGACTTGATGGGGTAATGTCTCACTTGTTCTTCCTTCAGGTTTGCTAAGGATTCTAAGAGCTCCCCTCCACCGTATCTTAGTTTAATTAATAATTTTTTCAAGCCAGGGAAGCCAAGAAACTCAGAGATGAGATTTAAAGAAAAGGCAGTGGTGGAAATAGCGAGGCTGGACAACCAAATAAAACAAGCTCAACCCCAACAAGAATTACTAATGGAGGAGACCAGGCAGCTCTACGCTGAAAAGCTCCTCGTCCAGACTGAAAACAAATTCTTTCTGGAATACCTAACCAACAAAACTGAGGAGTATAGAAGGCAGCCTGAAAAGCTGTGGAACAACTATTTACAAAAAAGTGAGGAGATTGAACAAAGGAGGCAAGAATCAGTCTCCGCGTATGCGAAACAAACTTCAGCGTTTAAAAGGGAGCTCTTGCAGAAGGAAAAGCTCCAGTTCAATTTAAAGCAGCAGTTGCAGGCACTGAAGAATATTTCACTCTTAAAAGAGAAACAGGAGAGAGAAATGCAGATGTTACAGGAGGAGAAAAAGAAAACCCAAGCTGAGACAGAGGCAAAGAAACAGGAACTCCAGGTCCAGTTACTCCAGGAAAAAGCATTCCTGGAGAAACAACTCAGTGAGCCAGACATGAGGCAGCTGGGAAACAGAAAAAGAAAGGTGCTGGACAGGAAGGCTCAGACCTTGGAGCTGGAAGCAAAGCAGTATACTTTGGAGTTCTACCGCAGCATCAGGAGAGAGAACCGGGAGTTACAGAAGAAATTACTGCAGCAAACACAGCGGTGCCAGGACTTGCAGGCTATTAAAAGCCAGTTAAAAAATCAGAAGCAGCAGCTGCAGCAGGAACAGTGGTATGTGCAGTGCTTGATCCGGGGGAGGCAACGATTGCAAAGGAGGCATAACTGGTGCCCAAGACAGGATGCTCCCAAGGACCACAGTGCCCCCTGAGTAACAAACCAAGGATTAATCCAAAGCAGTTCCTAAAATAACAGATTAAATAAGGACTGGAGTGAATATTCTTATGTGCTGTATACACCTGGTTAGGAAGGCTTTGGCATCTCAGAATGCTATGGTAAAACATCCTTGTGATGTGTTTAGTGGGAAAGGTTAGGTGCGTTTTTCCAGCAGTACTGCTAGATATTTGTGCCACCAGCTTCCCTTAATTAGGTTTTTCCTTAATTAGATCTTGTAATAAATGGGATGTTCCTCAAATCTCCAGATAGCATAATACCATTTCCCAAACACCAGTACCTTAAACTAGCTCAAGAAAACCACCTTGAGGTAGTGAAAGGAAAATAGTTCTGTGATTTATTTCATCTAAGTAAGTTAGATTTCTAAGAATAGCATTTCAGACTGGCTTTGTGTAGTGCCCCTGCTCTGTAAACAACCAGTTATCCTTATGCCTCTTGGCCAGCTGCACACAAAGAAGGCCAAGTGCAAAAAAGCTCTTTTGCAAGTCTGCACCAGGGGCCAGGCGGCTCCTTCTATGGTTTTGTCAAGAGTGGAAAAGTAATCTAAACAGCATGTTCATTAACAGGGAAGCTGGAGGAGGGGGCTGGAGCACTGCGCAGAATGACCTTTTGTCTGATGCGCAGCCCCTACAGTGCTAGCTTTGAGTAAACTGAGAAGGGAACAGCAGATAAAGGGTATGTCTGTTAGGTCAGCTTTTACTTTTGAAAATCTTGTCCGTGAAGAAAGACCTCTAGCATTAATGAGGTCACTGTTAAGTTCAGGAAAATATATGAAAAGTTTTTAACATATTGGGACTTTAAAGGGTCTTGTGCCATCTATTTCCCTAACAACATTCCCAATTCTAAGATAAGTAAGATTAGTTAACGTTAGATGTAATAAGTACTTCAGTTTTAGGTCACAGACTACATTTTCTTACTATGTGTGCACTTGATAGTACATGAAATGCCTTTTGTAATCAATATGTGCCTTATATTTATGTCTGTTTAGGAGAACTGGGAATATTTTTAATTAGTATAGACTTTTAGGGTAGTTTTTAAAAATTTTTTTGCACTTAAAGACATACTGATGGTTGGACTTTTTTTATTTCTTTGCATGCTGAATCCCAGGTACAGGAATATAAAATAATCCCATATTTTAACATCACTCCTCTATGGGAAAATAAAGGTAACTTTATGTCTTCCAGATATTGTCAGTGATGAAAAACTTCAAAATAATTTTCCTGAATTTTCAGTTTTATTCCTAGGTAAAATGAATTCCTGTAAAATCGTGGAGTAAAATCTTTTTCTCCCTCAATGCCTTCAACTTCTAGCTTTAACAATGTTTTTGTTAAATATGTAGTTTGTTATTAAAAATAAAAACCTTAGATTATAATGTCTCTGTTGATTTTTCCCCCCGGGGTATTTTCTACTTCATCACTCTTCTCTCTTCTACTGCTACTGCGTATCTTATTCTTACTAGTGCACACATAATAAAACTGCAATTTCAACACAGAAAGTAGAATTTTAGATGGTATGCAGAGTACCTTACTCTGAATACTTCGGTTCTTGAGCTGAAAATACAGAAAGACTGAACTTGAAAAACATGGTAACTAAGACAAATTTGAACCCCTATTCTCTGTGGATGCAAAAAAGCATAGGAAAATAGATGCTAAGACTGTAAGAAGTTGGAAAGTAGGAGGGATTTGGAATCTGACTATTCTGCTGTTAAGTTCCCTCCTGCCTTTGCAGGAGGGAAATTAATTATCTAATTGGGATAATTAACCAATTATCTAATTGGGAAGTGGATAACTTCCATCCCATACATTTATTTTTTAACTCCTACCATCTCAAATAATGAATGGTGTATTGCTTTATGTCTGTCCCTTTCAGAGTTAGGTCTCAACCCTTGAAGATTTTAAAGGGTGGTGATTTACCTGATAAGGGGACCTTGAAATCCATACCTGCCAAGTGAGCAGTAGGTTGGCCAACTAATCTCAACCTACTTTTAGCCTGCTTAGCTATGAAGATGATGAAACAGGGTGATGTTACAGAAAGTGCATTTAGATGGAAAAGACCTCCAAGGTGAAATTTAGGTTAAGATGTAAATGATACAATGAAGCCCACCTTGCAAAAATCAGGGAAGAAGCCGCTCTGGGCAATGGGAACAATAAGGTAAAGGTCCTAAGACGGGAATGAGGCTTAGTAGGTTCCAGGAACTAAAGGGTTAATGTGGCTAAAGTGCAGTTAGGGAATGGTCAGAGAACAGGGGTGGAGTAGAGGGAGAGGAGGCTAAAAGGGTTAGCGGTGGGAGCAGAAGGCCTTATTGACAAAGAGGAAGTGACTTTACCGGCACCAGAAACCAGGCTTTTAGCAGGTCAATGAGGTCTGATTTAGGTCTGATTTACAATTTTAAAAACTCAATATAGCTGTTACATGGCAAGTATCCAAGCCAGTAAAAACCAGAAAAAAGCAATCAGGAAGCCAGTAAAAACCAGAAAAAAGCAATCAGGAAACTATTACACTCTAGCCAAGAGGTGATGATTGTTCAGACTGGAGTGGCTGAAATAGAAGTGACTCGAAAGAACAGACTAAAGGGTGAAGGGAAAATGAAGGGTTAAGAATGAAACACAAGGGAAATTTCTAAAGCGTTCCCTTTTAAGAAGATGGTGAGCAGCGTAAGTTGTGAGAACTGATTTTTAAAACGAAGTATTTCAGACACACAATATAGAAGACCAGAACAAACTACCTATCACCTTAAGAAATAAGAACTTAATTCACTTGTAGTCCCTCTGAATCCCAGAAGCACTGTCCTAAATTTGGTGTTTATCATTCCTGCATATGTAAATGTGATATTAAACTATAAATGTACACTAAATACAAATACCTATATAGCATAGAAAGATATTTTTATATACCCATAAACAATATAGAGCATGGTTTTTGTTTAAACCTTATATAAAATGGCACACTTCATGTCCACTGTAACTTGCTTATCCCAGACATTATTTTTGAGATGTCTTTATGATACAAGCAGCTCTAGTTAATTTTATAAGCTGTATAGTAATCCACTGGATGACTCTATCACAATTTATCCCTTCTCCTGATGGACATTTAAATTAGTATTAGAGTAGGCTAACAAAGACACCCAAGAATATATAATGCCTCTAATAACAGTTCTTTTTTTCCCTTTAGTAGTGTCAGACAGATGTACCTGGTTGGCAATTAGTCCTTCGGGGGGGATCCAGGGTATCACCTATTTTCCATTTTGTGCTCTGCCACCCCCCAAAGACACTCTATTATCTGCATCCAGCCAAGGAAGAGGAAAGAAAACATAGAGGTACATGCACTATCTTAAAAGTCTAGCCTGGATGTGACACATGTCACTTTCCTCACGATCTACTGCTGGGAAGCTGGTTGGCTACCCCTTCACTACAGGACAGGGGGTTAGACGGCTGGGAAACATAGCCTAACCACTTGTCCTATAGTCCTATAACTCTGCGAGGTGAGAGCAGATTTTGGTGGACAGCTAGTAGTCTCTGCTACGTGTTGTAAACCATACCACAGTATCATTCTTTATGTCTCCTGGTACAGCTGACCAAGAGGATTTTTCTCCGTTATGTACCCAGGAATAAAACTGCTAAGTCTCAGGGCGTATTTTCAGCTTGACTAGATACTGCCAAATCATTTCCAAACTGATTGTACCAAATTTACGTTCCAAACCGTCCATGAGAGTTCACATTCTCCACAACCTGGCTATACTCAGTATTGTCAAATTTATATTATCCCAATAAATTTGGTTTAAGAATGTAAAGACTCAGTGGTATGAATATATGAATATATATATAAGAATATATCCTGCTGAGAACTGGCCTCAGAAAGGAAAAAAAAAATTAAGATTTTATTTATTTGACAGGGAGAGAGAGATCACAAGTAGGCAGAGCAGCAGGGAGAGAGAGAGAGGGGAAGCAGGCTTCCTGCTGAGCAGAGAGGCTGCGGGGTTCGATCCCAGGACTCTGAGATCATGACCTGAGCTGAAGGCAGACACTTAACAAACTAAGCCACCTGGATGCCTCAGAAAGGTAAAATTTTTTAAAGTGCCTGCAAGGGCCTTGGATGAGACTGGACAAGTTTTCTATACTAATTCACTTTCATCTCAAACGAATTACTCATTTTAACCAGCCAATTTCAGGGGCTAAAAAACTATCGCAACCCCTGCATTTGGTACTTATTTCAAACCCACTCCCATGTCTAGCCATTGTCTTACCCCCATATGCTGTGTCAGCAAGGAGTCGAGTAGCAGGTCGAAGTCAATGAACAACTGGAAACATCATTCTAACCGACAGTCATTTATTTCTTTTGTCATTGCCCAACATTCCCCAAGTCTTACTCACCAGAAATTAATATAGCTTCTTCATTTCTCCTCCCTGACAATCCTCATCTACCAAAAGGGTTTTTAAAGGTGCAACTGCCCAGGAAAATGTAGAGTGGACAGACCGCGTCCTTGACTTGTTTCAAAACTATCTATTCTGCCAGTATCCAAATCTGGTTTCAATGCTCCCTTGTTTGAAAGTGGTCTTCACAAAAGCTATGTGGAGCGGCACAGAACACAGACCTCAAGAGTAGTAACAGCCTTTCAGAATTTGAAAAGGTAGTATTTATCCATATCAGGGTTTGGGGTCTTTGCTCTTTAGGTGGCATGTGCCACAAAAATTGGCAAGAATATAGAAGACCAGTATTTGTGGAAAGGGGGAAGAGAATCTAGAAACACAGCAACAGAGCTGTTCTAAGCAACGCTCCAGAGAAAGCCAGTCTTGAAGAAAAGTAGCCTACCAGACATTTTTTAATCAGGTAGGCGTGAGGTACAGTAAAGGTATTTTTCTTTCCAGCATCAGATAAATATCCACCTCTGGTGTCAAAGTCTCAAGATATAAAGAGGATAGAACTCCACATATAAAAGAGGACAAACGACAATATTCTCAGAAAACTCCCAAGAGACAGAGGTTGGCTAAAGGGAGGAATGAAGACTTAGCACAGTGTAGACTAACAAGTGAGGTCAAGTCCAGGGGAGAAGGAATGTGTACCTTGGCTGCCAATCTTAGTGGCATTACAGGGAACACTAGGGTTCTGTGTCAAAACATCAAGTGCAATGTGGTTATTTCTCAATCCTTAAAACGGGGGGAGAAAACAAAGTTTCCAGAGGGCACTGATCATAACAACTAATGAGGAGGCCTCAAACCCCAAGAAAGTCAAGGCAGTATTTATTGCTTCTTCTACTTCCTTCTTTCCAATCATTTTCACGTTTGGGACATGTTAATGTTTGGGCTGCTTTTCATGCTTGTGGGTCTAGTCAGTCAGTCACTGCTACATGGGACAAACGAAACATTTCCCAGGAAAACCAGTGTAGAGAGGTTCTAGCTTTTTCATCCTAAATCCATTTTCTTACTTTCAATCCTAAAACCATATTGAGAGAACAAACAGCCTCCATAAAATCTGTTTCCCAAGGAGACAGGATAAGCTTATTACATGAGTGACAAGTTCTAGCTTCTAGGATTGTTATATCACAAATACAAAATGATAAGTCAGTATGATTTTAAAAAATTAATTTGGAATTGTTTCATAAGCGAGATGATGGAATGACTACTTAATCAGTGGAGAGTCCAAGAACATTCTATAGCCCAGGAAGGAAAAGGACAACCAAACGGGTTTCTCAGTTTTGTAGGGGGTAAGAGGGGCCCACAATTAGCCTTAAGAGGGAGCTCTTTGGGCAAGAGAAGAGAAAAACAAGAGGACTCCAATGAGGAATAGCAGGAAAACCTACCCAAAAGGGGTGGGGAAGGGGGTGGGGCCAAAGTGAATAAATAGGGAGAACAGTGAAATTTACACAGGAGGAAGGAGCTGAGAAAGTCACAGCCTTACACAAACAGCTGGAAAAGGACATTTCTCCTCACTCAGCCCCCGTGACTCAGTCCTCCCAGCACAGGTCCCCATGACAACAGCATCACGTCCGCCCTCCTAGGAGCTTTCGCACTGCCTGCCTACTTCCTTCCTCGTTTATGGTTAGTCTTTGGGGGCTTTGCTTTCTGGAACTGTGCCGGCACAGGCTCCTGCTCTGGTTCCTTACAGGAGGCCGACACTAGCAATTCCTCATTACTCCTCCTCTGATCCTTCCCTACTCTAAGACTCAGCTCTGCCTCGGGAAGCTCGATGCCAGGCTGCTGCAGCCTTCGCAGAGACCTTCTGCTCCTGTGCTGCTGCCTCCGCTTTTCTTCTTCCTGCTGCCGCTGCTTTATCTTCATTAGCTTTTCAAAGCTTTTGGTTGTCGTCGGGTTTACAACGAACCAATCCTACAGAGGCAAAATGGAAAAACCATCCAGTCAATACACAGTAGCAAGCACAAAGAATGAGTGTGGGAAGACGTTCTTTACTTTTTTTTTTTGAAGATTTATTTGAGAGACAAAGAGAGCATGAGGAGGGGGTGGGACAGAGGGCAAGAGAGAATCCCAAGTGAACCCCCTGCCGAGCATGGAGCCCAACACAGGACTTGATCCCACAACCCCAAGATTATGACCTGAGCTGAAATCAACAGTCCACCAACTCAACTCCCCCTGGGTGTGGGAAGAATTTCTACAAGGCATAGTTAGGGCAGAGGCATTAAGAAGGAAACAGATAACTTATAACTTATAACTCTGTACTTTGAACTGGAGAAATTCAATACACAGTAGTCATCACAAGCATTTACTATCTAAGACATGATTTGGGAGACTTCAGTAAGTGATCTACAAAGTCTGTTCATTTAGCATCATCCCACTCATTTATCTCCTTTAGAAAAATCTCATGAGCTAGAAAGCACTTGGCCACAGGAGATTTTTATTTCATGGTAGTATGGTGGTTAAGGGTATGAACTTTGCATCCAGACCGCCTAGGTGCAAAGACCCAACTGTTTCTAGCTCTGTGACCATGGGGAAATTACTTAACCTCTCTGAGACTCAGTTTAAAAAATTAAGATTGAGGAACATGGAATCCAATTGTGAAACATTCTTGTGGAAGGAAGGAAGGAAGGAAGGGGACAGAAGGAAATGAATCTCAACTGAAATCAAGTGATCTGATCAGTTTTCTAGATCTAACTACCAATTTATAGGAAATATCTGAGAGAGGACCACCACCACAGAAATGCAATCAGCAAAACCCAAAAGGTATGTAAACATATGTGACAAATGACCGCTTCTTTAGAGGAAAGGGGAAACTTCTAGACCTACGGTATCCAATGAGAGAGCCACTAGCCACACATGGCTACTAAGCTCTTGAAAAATGGTTAATCCAAATTGAGATATACTTCAGTATAAAAAATACACATTAAATTTCAAAGGCTTAGTATGAAAAAATATAAAGTATCTCATTAATACTTTTGTATTGACTACATGTTCAAAAGATAGTATTTTAGGTATACTGGGTTAAATTAAATAATTTCACCTGTTTTCTTTATATTTTTAAGATGTGGTTACCAGAAAACCTTAAATTATATACAAGACTCAAATTACATTTCTACTGGGTAGCACTCTGGATTAAAACATGCAAAAAAAGAAAAAAAAAAACAACCCACAGTATATGGACCTTTTTTTTTCCTTGCTCCTGATTTGAACAAGCCAACTCTGAAAAAAATTATGAGGCAATCAGCGAATTTAAATAATTTAAATAATGACTGGGTATATGATAATCCTCAAGAACCACTGCTAATTTTTTATGTGTAATGACGATTGTGGTTATATCTTTTTAAAAGTCCTTACATTTCAGACACAACATCAAAAGAAGCAATAACAATTGACATGGGATGTGGAATTTGCTTTAAAATAAGCCTTTAAGGGACAAGAAAAGTGGGTGTGATTATAAAGGTAAACAAGACTGGCCATTCAGTGATGTCTGCTAAGGCTATTCATTATACTATTCTGCCCATTTTCATGTATTTGAAAATTTCTGTTTAAAAAAAAAAGTAGTATAAAAAAATGTCAGGCCAAGAGGGAGGAAGAGAGTAAAAATGTTTTACCACCCTATATAATTCATAAATACAGGCACAAATCATCAAAGTAACGCTCAAGGAACAAGCCCCAAACCAAGTGAAATTTGTTGGCCCCAACTTCTTAGGAAGAAACTGAAGAAACAGGTTAACTATGTAAAGGCCAGATTTTGTCAGAAGATCAATTATCTTTTAAATAATTCCTAAAATATGAAAAAGTAAGCTATTATTATAAAAAAAGATACGACTGCCTTCCGGAAGAAATCTCAGTTATGCAAAGAGACTCCCAAAGCTTAAACCTATAAAACAACAGTGACCACATTTGGTGACACTAACTACAGCCCACATTGTTAAGAATGTGAGGCCAGAAAACAGCTAAAGGTGCTCGCTCTTTTTTCTTATCAGGCAACAACAGTTTCTGTAGTAAACTTCAGAAGTGTGATCAGTTGATAATTGATATTCCAAGAGAATGCTCACTTAACTCCTTTAACTTCTGCAATACAGGTATTTAATTATGCAGGAAACACTTTCTCTATTCATCTGTATTATTAAAAAGTTGGCCTAAGAGAAAACTCGACTTTCTGAACCTTAAAGCATTTTAGTACAGAATTGATTCTTTAATTTTGGAAATTTACAAACCTTAAGAAAAGTGGCAAGAGTTCAATGAACCCTAGATTTGTACCAGGATTAACTTCTCTTCCCTTTCTTCCTTTTGCTGAACCATCTGCAAGTTATTTGCAGATTTATTTCATCCCTAACAACTTCAGCACAAATCTGCCTAAGAAAAGGGCTTTCTCCTGTACAACTATAATACAGTGATCACATTTGGGAACATGAATATTGCCTCATTACTATTATTTAATCAAGTATATATTCCAGTTTCTCCAGTTGTCTCACTAATGCCCTTTATAGTTGTTTCTTTGCAGCATCTGAAACAACATTAAAAACAGGTTGCTCAAAGACATTAGAATAAAAGAAAACAGAAGTACAGAGATGGCTATAAAACAAGAATTCCAAAGGTGTAAATTCAGCCTGGTGCCCAAGTGCCTGATTTCACTGAATTTAAAAGAATCAGAAGGGTTTGGGGATGTTCACACTTACAGTGAGCTCAAATGCTTTCAAAGAAAAATATAATTATGCACGTAATTTTACAAAGTATTTTAACTTCATCTCTGGTAACCACTTTTGAGTTACTTTACGACAGTCCTAGCCCATAAAAACGCACAAAATCCACCTTTCTTGGGGCATATGTATGGGTTCCACAGGACTACAAAAACATGGTGGGAAAGCAGGGACCTCACCTCAGCATGGACAGAGTTGATATGATACTTGACACCACTCTCTGACACAAATTCTTTTTGACATAGAAGACACTTGTATTTTCCAGCCACAAAGTTGCCCTGTTTTCAAGAGAGAAAGAAAAGGAAATTACTGGTAAATTCAGGAACACATACCTGGGTCATGTATAGGGATCGTTAGAGATGAAAAGAGGGGATTTTACTGCCGCCAAGGTAGGAAGGAAGAAAATCCAACACAGCAATATATTTAGGGAAACCAGATTGAGCAGACTGTCACCATTACAAATCTATCCTAATATAACTCTCCATGTAATCTTCCCACCGCCTCAACACAACCTCAAGTTCTCCTACTCACATCATAGAACACATCACACTTTCCTATCTTCCCTTGTTTCTGTCATTTCATTTCCAGGTTCTCTTGGTTCCTCTTCCCAAATGATCAAACTTCTGAAGTTCCCCAGAGGCACCAATGTATGTAATTCTTCCCACTATAATGCACTGCTGCAAAGAGTGCCTTGGACGTCCAAAATTAGAGAATTATCATCCATAATGCCTAGTTTAAGGACTCAGACACTAAGTGGCAGCAGTTCCCACAGCTGTGGGTTGTAGGGCACCTGGGTCAACACAGAAGAGATTCAGTGAGGTGAACAGCTGTCTGCTTGACACCCGGAATAGAGAGTCTCATCCCCAGAGGCCAGTCCAATTCAGATGGGATTAAAGGCTCTTCACCTATCCAGGTAAGCACAGGTAAACTGATTCTAGAAAGTTTAAGGCCCAATAAGATGGGCCAGGCCCACGGCAGGAGAGGCTCAGGTGGAAGAAGTTAAATCCTTGGCAGAGACTCAAAATTAATAATATTTTCCTCCAAATACTTTAATTGATAAGATTTACGGTTATGTTGGCTTTTTCTGTATTTTGGACATATGCTGGCATTCCATCCAGTAACAGACCAAGAATCTTTAGGACATAAAAAGCTAAACCAGCCTCTGAAGATAACAGCAAACAGGACAACTGGCTGTTCACCTAAACTGAATTCTCTTCTGTTATCAGACTACTTTGGAGGTCATGTTAAGATAAATTGTTCAGAAAGTTACAAACCAAGGTACAAGAGCCCAGGTGAGCTTTAAGGCCTGATACACTACTGTAGACAGCCTCACAACCCTGCAAAAGAGAAGAAGAAATAATATTAAGACTATACGAAACCTCATCCTTCTCTTAGCAACCTGCTCGTTTACACTGACCAACCCTACATGTGGAAGAAGCCCAATAAATTCATTGCAAACCAAACAGGAAAAGAATCCACAAACAAGCAAGCCACAAAAGCAAAGAGAAAAAAACAAACAAACAAGGAAAGGTTTAAAAAAAAAGGTGAACAAGCTGTTCAGAAATGCTTTAGATACTCTCTTCTCTGGTACTTTTTCTTTAACACTCAGAGAAACAAAAATGCACAGTTTTATTTATTTATTTATTTATTTTAATCTGCTTTCTTCAGTACAAATGAGTCTCCTGTTTCTTGTTGTCTGCTCCTTACTTGGGGAAGGATAGGAGCATATATGATCATATATGGCTCTGTGGTAGATTAAAGATGTCTGGAAATTCTCTGCCACTCTTCCCTGTGAGAAGTGGAGTCCACTCACCCTCCCTCTGAATCTGGGTGAACCCTGTGAGTCCTTTGACCAACAGAATACCATGGAAATGATGCAGAACAAATTCTGAAGCTAGGCGTTAAGAGATCTTCAGCTTCTACCTTCATGTTCTTGGGATACTCTGAGAAGTCAGTTGCCATGCACCCTGCTGGTAACCCGCTACACCCTGATGGAGAGAGGCCATGGGGACAGCCGAGCTCCCAGCAGAATTAGCTGCACAGGAGCCATCTTAGACACTCAGGTCCTGTGCCAGCTTGCAGCTAAGTACAACCCACACGTGATCCCAGCTGATGCCATGTACAACAGGAGAATGTTCTCTGAGCCCCAGCAGAATTACTGATTCACAGAATTCTGAACAAATCCAATAATTGATGTTTTAAGCCACTGAGGTTCAGGTACTTTGTCATGATAAATAAATAACTGAAACAGCAGTTTGATAAACATTTACTGAAGAAATGAATGAGAAAGAACCACCTGGTTAGGGCACTGAATGCGATGATATTTCTTGATATCTGACTTCCATTTGTGTAGGACTTCCTGGCTGAAGGTAGGTAGCCCAGGGCGAGTATATTTTAACTACAAGACAAGAAACATTTATTGGAGGAATTCAACTTCCAACCAAAATACCCCAAAAGTTTCACACCCAATGCTTCAGGTTATATAATTCTGGAGTTCAACAAGCATACGTTCATATGCAAAAAAAAAATTATAGTATGTGAGACCTTGAAATACAAATTTACCTGAAACTGGTAAGTATAGCTGTCTATTGTTTAATGTTAGGATAGTCTGATTTTTAACATAGGGCAGGAGCCTTTCAGATACAGAACTTCATCTCTAGTTTGAAAAAGCTAGTGACAGAGCATTTATACAGTTAAAACACTTGTTACAAAAAAGGGATACAAATATGTACTATATATAAAATGTACTTACAACAGGTATACTTACAGGGTACACATATATAATACATTCAATAGAAATATATGTAGCTGGGGAAAAGGCTAGAAGGCTATAAATGCACATGTTACCAGTAGTCATCTCTGGGTGGTGGAATTTTGAGCAGTTTTAATGTTTTTTCCCTGCCCCTCTGCATTTCTCCTTCTTCTTCAAAAGTGTCATGTTAATTTTGGGCTTTTGGTCTTTTTTTTTTTAAAGATTTTATTTATTTATTTGAGAGAGAGACAGAGATAGCGAGAGAGATAGCAAGAGAGAGAAAAAGCAGGGGAGGCACAGAGGAAAGAGGAAGAAGCAGGCTCCTTGGGATCAAAGCAGGACTCTATCCCCGGATCCTGGGATCATGACCTGAGCCAAAGGCAGACGCTTAACCAACTGAGCCACCCAAGCACCCCAATTTTTGGCATTTCAAAAATTGAAGCAAAAACACTGAGGTTCGACCTGAAACAAAGATGTGAGAGAACTCTGGGAATGGAACACACAATCTTTCCTTCTACCACCCAAGTAGAATTAACTATTCCTCACACTTGCTCCATGTGCTTTGACACAACTTAGTCTCTTCTTACAGGAACAACTGTAGTTTCCAGAAAGGAGACAGCTAGCACCTGGAGAGACAGTTCTTATAAAGTTCACCACAGGTAATGGCTATATTTCCAGGAAGTAAACGATCCTCCTGCTTGAAAAATTTAAGTAACTGAAACAGATACTGAGACCGAAAAACAGAACCAAAGCCCATAGAGGTAAGAGGTAGTAAGGAAGTCACCCTAAAGAAACTCTGGCAAATCTATAAAAGGATCAGAGCACAGAACTGGCTTTAAATATATGCAGCTAATATATATGGGTCCATCTAAAATCCTTTTATAGTGATAGCAGAATATTTATATAAGCTACTATATTCATATAATAAACTATCATATTTATGCAGCTATAAAAAATGAGAATGATCTCAATGAACACATACAGAGTGAGTTCCAGGATACACCTTTAAGTGAAATAAAGCGAAGTTCAGAAAAGGACTTACACAAGAAAGAAAATAATATAAGAAAATACGCAACATCTAGCCATCCATCCCATAAAAATATAAGAAGGACAAACCAGAAACTACTGAGTGTGTTTTCCTTTGTGGGGAGCAGGGTGGGAACAGGATGGAAATAAAAGGGTTCTAGGAACTGGGAACTGGGAAGAGGGCAGTGGCCCTTCTCTAAGAAGACCTTTAATACAAGTCTGACTTTTAGAACTATGGTAATGTTTCCCATACCCCCAAGATAGATGACTAGTTTCAATTAAACAAGATGTAGGGGGGACCCAAAGTGTAATAAGAGTAACATATGAACCTAATGATTACAAATGAGAAACCTAACGGGGCAGGGGGACAATCTAAGTAACTATAAAATAGGACTCCGATTATACAGTGTGAGGCCAAAGATGAAAAGAACTGTAACTACTACTGTTCTCTAATTAACAAATCTGTTTTTACAGGGGTGTGGGTTAACAACTGTAAAACTGTATTAAACTAGAATTAAGCAAATAAGTAAATATATTGTACACAATGAGAGCCAGGTCTCTCACTGCTGAAGAAAGGAGTTACAAATAAGCACAGAGGAAGGCAAGAATGAAACTTGTGGTGTCGGACTGGAATTGAAGGTATCATGGCCTTCAATATGCATACAGACAGACAGAGAAATGAACACGAGACAGAGTGGGCCTGGGTGGTGCAGTCAGTTAAGCATCTGACTCTTAATTTCCACTCAGGTCGTAATCTTGAGCTATGCACTCAGTGTGGAGTCTGCCTGTCACTCTCTCTCTGCCCTTCCCCCTTTCACCAGCTCATTCACTCCCTCTTTCAAATAAATGGATAAATGAAATCTAAAAAAGAAAAAAAAAACATACAGTGTGTGTATGCACCCATGAATATACATATATATCGATATGCACAGACATATGCACCCATGGATACACACACACGTACACACTCTCTCTCTCATATAACTTTAGCTCTACCCACCAAGAAGGCCCAGAAGCATTGACACCCCAGCAGGCATAAATACACCTGGCATTCAAATCTTGGTTTTTAAATATATTCTTCAATAAAAGAAATCAGCATTCCTTGGAGAAACGGTTGATTCCATGGCTAGGGCAGGGAATATATGAGATGACCCTACAGCATCTCATGGTATCAAAAATTTAAGAAGTACTCAAAAAAAAAGATAGAGGCATGTCCAAAAGACACAGGGGGCCACTTGGAAGTGCTCCTGATGGCCAACTCTGAGATGATTTGAGCCACAAAATGACCAACAATAACAGCACCATATTACGATGCTATAATAAAATATCCTTGAGTCCATACTGATATAAACAGAGTAACAGAAGAAAAGGATGTATCTTTCTCACAGAATTCCAGTTAATAACTGCAGAAGAAATAATGGGAGCACTCAACATCATTAGGCAAACAACCATAATTGTTGCAGTGATGGATACTATGTTAAGTTGGCAGAAGTATGGTTAGAGAAGGGCAGTTGCATAGTGTAAATCCCCCCCACAAAACATTCACTAATTATAAGGGGGAAAACTGTAATTTTGCCTTGGAGAAAAACTTGACAACCCACCCTCATCAAGTGATCAAAGTTATAATCAGTAAAAAGACATTCCAATGTCATATACCTCCTAATACAATGCACTGAGACAGGCCAACATTGCTTCAGTGGTATTCTTCACAAAAAAAATATGACCTTCAATCTAATCTCGAGAAAAGACTACACAAATCCATACTGGGGATATTCTACAAAATAACCAGCCCGTCCTCTTCAAAAGAGTCAAGAGCACAAAAGACACCCCCGCCCCCCAAAAAAGCCAGAATTGTAACAGATGAGAGGACACTAAGGAGACAGTAAAGAGAATTAAATGGGGATCCTTATGGTGTCCTATGATGGAATCCTAATTGGATACTATGTCATTCGTTATGTAAGGAACTGGCATTAGAAGAAGCCAGGTAAAGAGCATATGGGAACTCTGTACTAATTCTGCAATAGCTCTGCAAGTCTAAAATTATTCCCAAATAAAAAGGTTTTTCAAAATGGAATATATAATTTGTGAAATAAAAAAAATGTATCTTGGTCTTGGCACTCAGTTCCTGTCAGCACTTAGTCTTCGACCCCGGTTCCTGACAGAGAGATCCTAAAACTCCAAAGTTCCTGAGTAATACCAGTATTTCACAGAGCTCATAAATCCTTGGAACATTCTGGTGACAGGAGTATCTTTTGTTCTAATGAGGCAATTCTCAGTAGGCTCCTGGGTGGGAGCTAGTCACCAGAAAGGACCAAGCCATGACTTAAAGCTTGGAACTTTCAGACCCATTCCCCATTCTCTGGAGAGGGAAAGTAGCTAGAAATGGAGTTAATCAATCATGCCTACGTGATAAAACCTCCATAAAAATCCCAAAAATCCCAAAATTATGGGGTTCAGAGAGCTTCTAGATTGATTAGCATAATATATATATACACACATATATATACACATATGTATACATATATATATATATATGTATATATATATATATATATGCCAAGGCTGTGGTGTACCCCCAACTCCACAGGGCTCCTTCTCCTCCTCCTGAGACTCTTCCAAACCTCACTCTATTTATTTCTTCAACTTATCATTCATCTGTAGGTTTTTATTATATACTTTATAACAAACCCGTAAATGTGTTCCCCCAGTTTTATGGGCCATTCTAGCAAATTATCGAAACCAAGGATGGGGTTATGGGAACCCTGATTTATAGCCAAACCAGTCAGACGCACAGGTAGCAGGTCGTGATCCCAGAGCCCTGGGACTGAGACCCACATCGGGCTCCCTGCTCAGTGGGGAGCCTGCTTTTCCCTCTCCTTCTGCAGACCACGCACAATGAAACCAGATGGTCTACAATATCACAATACACATACCACTGTACAAAATCCACATTTAAACTGAATTTAGATAACCATATACTTTAGCCTGTGACAGGAAGAAAGCAGCAGTAAGTTTAAAACAAGAAAGGATGCTCTGATATTCAAAAACAGGACCCTACTTCTGGGACACCTGTAGGACTGATTTTTAGGCCAAGTAAGAGGTATTAACTTCTAGGATTTGACCCATTTTCTTTTAACATATGACGTTCTTCTCACATGAGTCCAAGCCCTGAGCCGAATCTAAACTATTCTTGTCCATACCATGGAGAGTAATAGGTCCTTAGCTCTAATCTCAATCTTCACTGTAGATCCTCCCAAGTCCTTCCCATAACTACTCCCATAAGTCATATACCTCTTGTCTCCTCTTGGCCAAATAATGTTCTTCTGGTCTATGATCTATTTTAAACCAAAGGCTTCCAAGCTGGGTTCTGTACCCTGCAGAAATATACTTGCGACCATGGAGGGAATGATAAAAGTATCAAGAAGGCCAAGTAGACAAAGCTTTGGGTTTACTACCCCGTGGTTATTCGGAGCGACTCTGCTGTCCGTTATTTTACATACTGGTGTTTTATATAAGCTTCCATTTGGGAAACAAAGAGGGAAGGGAGAGGAGTTCTGTGGCCAGAAAAGCAAGTTGCAAGCATTTATCTAAACTAAATATAAACTACTACATACAAGCTAACAAAGTGGAAACACACTGGGAAACAACTAGGCAAACCACTAATCTGGAAATGCCCATTCCCTCTGGAAGTAGTCCAAAATTAAGAAACTTCTGAAACGGACTGTCTCTCTAGGACCCACAGGAATCCAAACACTCATGTTCTATCTCTAAGAATAAAGCAGCAAAATATCATTTATCGTGCACTCCAGTGCATTTAGTTTTCCGTACACAGTAAGCACAGAAGCAGACACGGTTCGACATTAATACTTCAAGTCTCTACTTTACCTTCCGATCATCAGGTACCAAATCCTGAAGCACCTTCCTCTTGGGCCATTCCTTGGCCAGTTCAGCAGAAGCCAGTTCCTGCAGGTGGTATACAGCTATCTTGGCAGAACGCCTCTGAACTCGACCACCACTCTTTGGCTCCAGGCTCATCTCCTTTAAGCACTCTGGCTGTCCTGACTCTGGAAAGAATGAGATCTGCAAGAATGAGACATAGCAGAACACAGGCCTGAGAAGTGGCTTCCATCAGAGCCAATGATTAAAGGCCATCCTTCCTGCTCTAAGTATCAAAAGCTATTTACTAGCTTGCTAACCGTTAGCATAAAGTTCCACCACCTTAATGTGTATTTTGTTGGTTAAAAAAAATAAACTTCTCAGGATAAAATCTGTTGTTTTGGTAAGTCAAAGTGGTTAAAGGTCAAGACATGGCTGTGTGCTAAGACAGGACCCTCGACCCATATCTCATACTACATTAAAAAAGTCAACTGAAAATGAATTAAAACGTAAACCATAGAACTGTAACAACTTCTAAAAGAAACCAAGGGCGAAAATTTTGTAAGCCTGGGTATGACGGTTTCTTGATGTGTCACTGTGGCTAGGCTACAGTCATCAGCTATTCAACCAAATACTAATCTGCATGCTGATGGGAAGGTACCTTGTATAGATCTAATTTTTAAAGTCCAAAATCAAGTAGGAGAGGTGTGAGAGAAGAAAAGGAAGGAGAGATTCAGAGCATGAGAGACTCACTACGGCTGCTGCCTTGACGATGAAGGGAACCAGGGAATGCACATGGCCCTCAGAAGCTGAGAACACTTCCTGGCCTACAGCAAGCAAGAAGTGAGGCCCTACAACTGCATGGAACTCAACTCTTAATCTTAAGGAGCCTCAAAACAGATTCTCCCCTTGAGCCTCCAGAAAGGAATAGCCCTACTGACACTTTGATGCCAGCCTGGTGAGGTTCCATACAGGGGAGTCAGCTGAGCTGTGCTATACCTGAACTTCTGGCCTGACAAGCTGAGTTAATACAGCTGTGTTGTTTAGGCCATTGATTTTGTGATTTTTTTTTTTAGAGCAGCAATAGAAAAACTGTACCTTGGGCTGGGCAAACATATCTTAGATACAATAAAAGCATTATCCATAAAGGAAAAAAAACATAAATTGAATGAACTTTATCAAAGTTAAGAACTCTACTCTTTGAAAAATGCTATCCAAAATGAAAAGCTAAGCTGGGAGAAAACATTTATACAACATGTAGTTGGGGGACGCCTGGGTGGCTCAGTTGGTTAAGCGGCTGCCTTCGGCTCAGGTCATGATCCCAGCGTCCTGGGATTGAGTCCCGCATCAGGCTCCTTGCTCAGCTGGGAGCCTGCTTCTCCCTCTGCCTCTGCTGCCCCTCTGCCTGCCTGTGCGCTCGCTCGCTCTCTCTCTCACTCTCTCTCTGACAAATAAATAAATAAATAAAATCTTAAAAAAAAAAACCAAACATGTAGTTGGTAAAGGACTTCTGTCCAAAATACATGAAAAAACTCAGAGTATTTTTAAACCTCAACAGTAAGACAATGAAATTCCAATAATAAAGGCTTTCAAAGGCCACTTCACTGAAGAGGACAGACACTTCACTAAGGACCCACATTGCCAACAAGCATATGAAAGGATGGTTAATGTCATTAGTCATTAGGGAAATGCAAATTTAAACTGCAAGGAAAGACCACTGCATACCTAATAGAATGGATTAAGAAAAAAATGACACTGACCATAGCAAGTCCTAACAAGGACACAAAAAAATGGGAACTCTCATTTTGCCAGTGAGATTGCAAAATGGCAGAGCCACTTTGAAAAACAGTTTGGCAGTTTCTTATAAACATGTATTTATCATTTGACCTAGCATTCCCATAGCTAAGTATTTACCCAAGAGAAATTAAAATTTGTTTTCACAGAAAAGCCTTTTATGTTAATGTTTATAGCAGCTTTATTCATAATTGCCAAAAAATGGAAACAACGCAAATGTTCTTCAACTGGTGAATGGATAAAGAAACTGTGAAACATCCATACAATGGAATCCTAGACAGAAATAAAAAGAAATAAAATTAATGATACATGCAACACATGGATGAATCTCAACTGTATTACGCTAAGTGAAAGAAGCCAGACTCAAAAAGCTATACATTGTATGACTCTGTTTATGATATTCTGAAAAAAAGCAAAACTATAGGGACAGAAAATAGATCGGTGGTCAAAGATCTAGATCATTCTGGATCGTTCAAGATCTTGAATGTGGTGGTGACTACACAACTGTACATATTTGTCAAAACTCTTATGACTATACACTAAAAAGGGTGAATATTAATTACCATATGTAAATTATACCTTGAAATGGAACTCTAAAAAAAAAAAATGAGGTAGGGCAAGCCTAGAAATCAAGAAAAAAAAAGTCAAGACAAAAAAATTGGGACAGAAGAACCAGCTGGACAGAGATTTCCACAAAATTTCTAGCTAAAGGGGAACACCTTAAGCTTTAGAAAGATAATCATGAGTCTACTTCTACAGATTATACATTGAACTTTGATTTCTCTAAGCTAATTATGTTCAAAAGGCAGAAAAAAGAGAACCAAGAAAAAACAAGAGAAAACAAAAGCATTCAAAGATTAAAAGGGGATACAAATGATGAAGTAAGGAGGTATGGGAAATGTCAGGGTTAGTAGTCACCACAAAACAGATCCCCCAAACAGGGTCTGGAAAGTAATCAGTACTCACAGGCCCATGCTCTGACCTCAGGTGATACGCAAGTCCAGCCTTCGATTTATATGGCTTTCCACAATGGTGACATTTCAGGGTCATCTCCTCCAGCTCTGCAGCCCCTTTGCCACATTTTCTGACATGGTACAGATATCCCATGATGCTGGTGAAGCTACTAGAGCAACTCTGAACACAGGAGAGAGGCCTGAACTATAATCTTCCATCTTTTGACATGATCTCTCAATTTCTAAACAGCCACAGAAGACTCAACCACCACACCCTATAAATAGATCCTACGACATGGCTAGACCCTCTCCAACACTTCCCGTTAGCACGACCCTTCCCTGTCCCTCGTCCCTGCCCTAACAGCTGTCCTGTCTGCCACCAAGAGCGACATTCCGTCAGTTCAGTCAGCATCCAGTCCGCTAGCACTGTGCGTCTCCTCTGCCGCAGAGGTTCCTCGGGACTCGACCCCACCCCAGCAGCAACCAAACACCCAGCGATGCCAAAGCTCCTCACGAGGAGATTACCAGGAGCCTTTTCATCACACTAAAGAAGGGTGGGAAAGGAACCCCTTTGAACAAAGGAAAAGGGGAGAAAAATAAGTTTGTGGAGATGCAAAAGAAAAATAAAGAACTATTAATGAATTCAAAACACCTGGAAAAGCAGGAGCCAGTCTTAATGCTGGAAGGTGACACAGAACCAGGTCTACAAGAGAGAAGGAGAAGAAATGGAAGAAAGTAACAGAAAGACAGTGACTTGAGACTCCAGGCTGACGGAGATGCTGTCCCCAGGCTCTTACCTCACGCATGCACCTGAGCTTGCCCAGTCTCTTTAGAACTGTCCGGAGCCGTTCTCTCTCACTTGGCTCATCTATTTCATCCCCAGCCTTCAAAATGGGCTAGAAAGCAAGAGAAGCAAACGAGCAGATGATTCACAGGAAAGATAGATACAGACAAAAATGGTATCTTAGGAGAATCAAGGACTGGACTAGCACCTAAGCCGAGGCCCATGAGGCTTAGTTATCTGACTCCTGGCTTTCTCCATCTTCTCCTAGACAGACAAGGAAGCAAATGCAATGCAAGTAAGAGTTCAGAGCCTCTGGCTTCCAGGAGATGAAACTTTGGGGCTAACGTAAACACAAAAATACCCACCAAAACAGCTTCACTGTACATAATTCTTCTATAGAAAGGGTGCTCTTACACACCTGCAAAGCCCCAGAGCCTCAGCCACCTCCACGGGGTTATCCAAACTCATCTATGTAAAGACATGCGAACCCCCCGCAGGCTCATACGGGACAGGAGACACCTTACCAAGCTATTGTGATTTGCCATGACGTGATACTTCATCCCTGCCAGGGAACGAAGCTGTTTCCCGCAATGATGACAAGTGAACATTTCCTACAAGGAAGAAATACTGCTCAGTGCCAGGCTGTTCAACAGAGAAATAGAATGTTAAAAAGTCCTACTCAGATACTCTCAACCGTATCTCCTTTCACTCCCAAACTCAACAGTCAAGGCATCTCAAAATCCCACCACCTCAGTGTCATTTCCTCAAGGACAAAGAAGGAAAAGCAACCCAATTTGGAAGAACGACCATTTACTAAGTGCCAATATTTGCCAAGTAATGGAACAGGCCCTTTGCATGTATTCTTTCTTTCTTCTCCTCTCAGGGACCGCACAAAATTATTTTCTCTCTCTTATAAATGAGAAAACCAAGGCCCACACATGAAAAAGTTAAATGACACAACAAATAAGTGGCTGAGTGAAGATTCAAACCCAAGTCTGTCATACTCAAAAGCCTCTGTCTTCTTTCTAACACAATGCTGCGGCTGCTCCACAGGTATCAGCATACCCAACACAGAAGAGAGAGCTAAGGTATGGGGAAAGAGCATAACTGTCACGAAATGCCACAAAATCTCTAACCTGTTTGCAGGTCTCCATGTGTTTCTTTAAGCCCTCTATGGTCTTCCTCCCCACTGCCTGGCAGGTAGGACAGGAGACGCTGCCTTTATCCACAATTTCTAAGTACCACTGTTCCTCCAAACTGCCTACAAAGGAGAAAAAGGAACACCTCATAATCTGCAGCCTTCTCCTGAAACAAAAAGCACAATCCTGAAACTTAGTAAAAGTAACATAAAAATGGTTTGTTCCCTTCCTGGGGAAAAGACTCATTGCATATAATTTCTAGAAATATTTTTTTCTCAAGTCAGTGAGGAAACACCTACTCAGTTTCCCATGATAAAAACCATCTGGGCACCACTCAAAAACCCAGTGGCTTACAGAACTGGGCAACGTTTTTTTCCTAGCTTTACTGAGGTACAAGCCACGATGGGCAACACTTTCAAAGCCGCATATAACAATGGAATTCAGAGATATTCAACAGCCAGTTTGCTGAGTGTTTCCCGTGTGCCTGAAACTTTGTACAATGTTCTTATCCCATCTAATATCTACGAAAATTTTGACTGCCTTCATTATCCCACTCAGAAACAAGGAAACCGAAGCTTGCAGAAGTTAACTAGAAGGTGGCAGGCCAGAAAACCAATTAAGAGCCAAACCTTCCACAAGGGTCTGACAGGCCTCCAAACCCATGCCCTTAGTAACTGCCTCCTTAAAGAAACTCTCTGCTACATTATCCCTTAACCACCACCAACAACAACAAAGACAGGGTGTGAGAACTAGATACTCCAAAGCTTCCAACAGAAAACATACCTGCTGCATAAGCTGGTGGTTCCTTCCGAATACGACGAGCCTGGGATTTGGGATTAGGTTGAGTTTTAGGCCGTTGCTTCCTCCCTGACGCAAGACAGAAACTTGAGCCCCGACAATATCAACTTTGCTACCCCATCTCTACTGCCAACATCTCCTCCCTCATGTTCTCAACACCCTGTGCCCCACTCCCTCAACCAACGGACTCCCTTAAGTTGTAACAAAAAAAACCTGGTAGAGTCAGGCAGGATGGAAGCCATTCCATGCCAAAAAATCAAAGGGCTCAACAACAGTGCTTTAAGGGCCAAAACCTAAGGTCTCTCTTGTACCTCTAAAGAATAAAGCCCAGGCACCCACGGAAAGAGAATGAGCAAAGTTACTCCCTTACCATAAAGTTTATGCTTCTTCTGAGGAAATTCTCGATAGTCTTCATCTTCTTCCTGCCTGGGTTTCCTTTTTCCTTTGGTTGATACTCCACCTGACCCTGAAATACCATACAAAACAAACAAACAAAACCCTCAGTGTGGTTTACAAGTGAACGTCTCTGACCTGCCTTCAGAACTTCAGTCACGAAACCATCATAGAGGAAGATCACAAGCCTCACAGAAGTGGTCGACATTTTTAGGGAAGTTGGTAACACTTCACTAACTTATTCAACCTCCCCTTTTCCCTTTTTCTTATTCTCCACCCAAGTGATCAACTATTCCCCGATGAGTAGTAAGAGCCTTCAGGCAATGTGCTTTCTTGATCTTGATTCAAAGCTAATACAGAAGTAGAACTGCTCCAGATAAAGGGCTACTAAGGACCCTTGAGACTATGCCCACCAAGACAATGACACCCAGAATTGCCCTTACACCAGCCCCTAAACTTCAACAGAGGATCAAACTGGAACAACGGGAAAGAAGTTCAAGTCATATGAAGAGGGAAGGCTGATACCAGTCTAACCTACAGGAGTGAGATCAGCAAAATTTCACTCTAAAATAGAAGGAGAGTTCATAAAGTTGAATAGTATGTGGCAGCCTAACATAAATGTGAGATACACATGTGTGACATTTACAACAGCTACCTAGAGATTGCTCTGCCTTTGACATAAGACAGAGATACCTTCAACACGGGAAGCAGCAGCTGGCTTGACCCTTCTCATCTTCATCCAGTAGGTAGATTTTCGGAAGGACGGTGGAAAATCACTCACTGGCTCACATGATGAGGCAGATGATGAACCACTTAAGGAGTCATCGTGAGGGATAGTGTACTGGAAACTATTATCCTTTATGGAGCATTGGGTCCTGCTAGTAATATGAAACAAATAGACATACCACAAAGGAGGATCTGGAGTAAAGTTCTTGTTAATTCTTTATATCATAAGAAGACAAGTCGGTTACCTACGCAAAAACTAAAAAGCCTGATAATAAAAACAGACCTGAGATTGTACTCTAACAATTACAACAGTTGTGACTAAAGGCAACATATAAAATTATTACACTTCATTGTAATAAAAGCGGTCCACATTAATGATCACTCTGGAGCCCAAGTAGGCACTCTTTTCTTTCTTTTTTTTTTTTTAAAGATTTTATTTATTTATTTGACAGATCACAAGTAGGCAGAGAGGCAGGCAGAGAGAGGGGGGAAGCAGGCTCCCCACTGAGCAGAGAGCCTGATGTGGGGCTCGATCCCAGGACCCTGAGGTCATGACCTGAGCTGAAGGCAGAGGCTTAACCCACTGAGCCACCCAGGCACCCCTAGGCACTCTTTTCTAGACTGATCAAAGAAAAGAAAGTAGTGAAAGTAATAGGATATTCTTTGATACTTCAGAGGATCCTTCAGTAACCAGGTATGTCCAGGCCTCCCAATTTCTCTGACAGAGAGACAGTAACTAAATACTATCCCTGAGAACAAAGAAGGAAAAGCAGAGTTTGTAGGGCCCTAGTCTGATCTATCTTCCCTAAACACTGTGTCAGCACTATCCTGTCTTATTTAGGCAACATGATTCTTAGCTCCCAGCCTTAAAGGGGCTACCTTATCTAAGGTAAGCTGGCAGGAGAAGTCTGGTATACAGCTGGATCCAAATTCCCAAATCTAAGACCAATCAGTATGTAGTTAAGAAACACTCATCAGTAACTAGGTCGTTCAGAATGCACAGGGGAGCAGTAGTTCTCAAAGTGTGGTCCAAGGACCTCGAGACATCCCTTTTCCAGCTGAAGATCCGTGTGAGGCCTGCCTTAGGTTTACGGTTTAGAAAGACCACTCTGGATGCTGTATGGAAAAGGACTCCTGGAGGAGGAGTGAATACAGGGAGAAGGGCTAGCAGCTCAATGTAACAGTGTGGATAAGAGATGATAAGGACCTGAACTAAGGTTCTGTAGCAGAGGTAAGTTGACAAATTCAAGATAACACTTCAGTGGTAGAGCTGGTAAGAATCACGTAGAGGTTTGAGGTGAGATGGAAGTAACACAGATGACCATTCTTAAGAATGTATGTTAGTAAAATATGATACAGGCCCACTATGGAATACTAGGTAGTTGTTGGAAGCAATAAACCATTTCCACACATAGACACACGAGCATAACCAAAAGAGCATACTGCTGAATGAAAAAGAAACAGCTAAGCATCTGATTCTTGGTTTCAGCAGCTCAGGTCATGATCTCAGGGCTGTGAGATGAAGCCTTGCGGTGGGCTGGGTGCTCAGGGCTGAGTCTGCTTGACACTCTCTCTCCCTCTCCCTCTCCCCCTCCTCCAAGTGTACACGCACACTCTCGCGTGCATGCTCTGTGTGCGTGCCTGCTCTCTCTCCAAAAAGAATTAAGTCTTTAAAAGAAAAATAAATAAAGAGCAAGACTTAATATCAATTTGGTAAATTAAAAACAAGTATACACATAAACAATACTGGCTATTTTATAAGGATTCATAAATACTTAAGGACAAATATCGAACTTGTTAACACAGTTGTCTCTGGAAGGGAATGGAAATGGAAACAGGAAAAACAAAAAACAACAGGGACTGATGATGTCAGCAAGCTAGGAACAGAGAAGAATGTTTTTCCATTCTCTGCACGAGATCCCAAATTACGAATTTAATACAGCAAAGTCCTGATTCCACCGTGGTGCATAAGGCCACCACAGCTCATCCCTCCTGCTGACTACAACTGAAAATCCTGGACTCTGAAAAGTAAACAAAGTAGGTGGACTATAGAGAGGTGTCAAAACTGGGAGAAGTGACTCACATGGGTGTGTTGCTCCATTTTGTTTGTTTTCCCTCACAAGCGGCAATGCAATAAGGGTGGGCCCCATTTGCAGAGTAGCATGGGCAGTCTAAATTGCAACAGAAACTCTCTTTCTGGCCACAGAAACCAGGAAAAGGGTCTCTACAGACTAAAATGTGTGAGGGAACTGTGAAGAAGAATCGGGCAAAGACGATGATCCCATAATTCTGTGTAGGAATCCACACAAGTCACAGCTTAATCTGAACTACGTATGTTTGGAGCATACCGAAACCAGCTTAGCAAAGGCTTTGAGAAATGAAACAAGATTTGAACAAACTGCACAAGTCTCAGAATAACCCCTGAACTGCTAGTAAAAGATAGACCCAACGTATCAAAAGCTTGGAGAAATGAAACAAGACTTGAAACACGGGAAAAAGTCTTAGTCAAACCCCTGAGCTGTTCAAGACCGACCTAAACCATCATAGCAAAGACTCAAAGAATGGAATTAAGATTGACCCAATGCCCTCAGAAAGCAAGACAGAACTTATGGTCTGAACAGTAAACAGGTTACTTGCTAAAACAAAAATAGCAATGATCCCCCAGAAGATTCTAAAAAGACCCAAGGTCTATACAAATAACATTCACAATCTCGGGAATAAATTGCAAAATTATGCAATACACAAAGAAGCAGAAAAATCTGCATAATTCCAAAAGGAACAGATAATGAACAAATGTCAACCTCAAGATGTTAGAACTATGAAAGATTTACAGGGACGCCTGAAACACTGGGCGTATTACTGGGTGGTTCGGTCATTTAAGTATCTCCCTTCAGCTCAGGTCATGATCCCAGGGTCCCGGGATCTCTGCTTAGCGGGGAGCCTGCTTCCCTTCCTTTCTCTCTGCCTGCCTCTCTGCCTACTTGTGATCTGTCTGTCAAATAAATAACCACTTTAAAACAAAATTTTGACATTATCTGGTGAAGTTTTCAAAATATGTAGATGTAATACATATGAGAGTGTAACTTAATGGTCAGCAGACAGGGGGCTGAGGAATTCTACAAGGTTGTGAGGCTTCTAGATTT
The DNA here is from genome assembly GCF_022355385.1 of Mustela nigripes. Lineage (NCBI taxonomy): Eukaryota > Metazoa > Chordata > Mammalia > Carnivora > Mustelidae > Mustela > Mustela nigripes. The sequence goes on along the minus strand of NC_081563.1, from coordinate 22,018,768 downwards.
AAGCAAAGAGGTAGTATAATAATAACTTTAAATAACCTATGAAACAGTAGGTATATACATTGTATTTCCTAGAGCAACCACTACACACAAGAAACAGAAAAAAAAGAAAAGTAAAAGAGAGATTAAAAAAATCAATAAACTAAAATCAGACACCAAATATGCAAATAACCCAAAATAAGATATAAAGTACAATACGCAGGGTACGAGAACCAAAATAAAATGGTAAACCTAAATCCAACCATATCAGTAATTAATTTAAATGTTTATGGTCTCAACACTCCAGTCAAGAAGTCCAAGACTGTTAAAGAATGAATAAAAAAGCAATACTCTAGTACAGTTGTCCCCTGAACAACACAATCTGAACTATACGGGTCCACTTATACATGATTTTTTTTTAATAAAATACAGTACAGTATTGTAAATGTCTTTTCCTGGTAATTTTAATATTTTCTTTCCTCTAGTTTATATTAAGAACACCACAGCAGGGCGCCTGGGTGGCTCATGGGTTAAGCCGCTGCCTTCGGCTCAGGTCATGATCTCAGGGTCCTGGGATCGAGTCCCACATCAGGCTCTCTGCTCAGCGGGGAGCCTGCTTCCTCCTCTCTCTCTCTCTTTGCCTGCCTCTCTGCCTACTTGTGATCTCTCTCTGTCAAATAAATAAATAAAATCTTTAAAAAAAAAAAAAAAAAAAAAAAAAAACACCATAGCATATAATATACAACATACAAAATGTGCAAATGAACTGTTTGTGTTATCAGTAAAGCTTCCAGCCTACCGTAGGCTATTAGTAGTTAAGTTCTGGGGAATTCAAAAGTTATATGCCGATTTTCAACTGTGTTAGGGTCAGCATCCCTAACCCCTGTGTTGTTCAAGGGTCAACTAACTGTATACTGCACCTACAAGAGGGACACCTTTTCTTTTCTTTACTTTTCTAAGTTTTATTTATTTAAGTAATCTCTATACCCAATGTGGGGCTTGAACTCAGGAACCTGAGATCAAGAGTCAAATGCTCTTCCAACTGAGCCAGCCAGGCGCCTGCGAACTATCAATATAAAGATATATACAGACTGGAAATAAGTGGATGAAAAAATTATACTTCACAATCAGCAAACACAAGAAGGCTGGAGTGGCAACTCTTATACTAGATAAAACAGACTTCAAGGCAAGAGTATCACACAAAGATATAAAGGGACACTTCATAATGATAAAAGTAACAAATCATCACAAAGACATAATTATTCATTGTATGCATCTAGTAGTACAAACTCAAAGGTCACAAAGCAAAACTGACATAATTAAAGCAAAAAAAAACAAAAACAAAAACAAAAAAAAAACACCAGACAATTCTACAGTCTTAGCAAAAACTTTAAGACCTCTTCCTTTCAGGAACTGGTAGAATGAGACAAAAATTCAGTAAGACATAAAAGATGTGAATAACACTATTAGCTAAACTACTCTAGACTCACTTTACAGAACTACATCCAACAACTACAGGATACAGTTTTTTCAAGTAAACGCTGTGCATTCAACAAGACAGTATATTCTGGGCCATAAACTTGAATCTTAAAAAGATAAAAATCATACATGTATTCATTGACCACATCAGAATTAAATTAGAAATCAAGAACAACAGGAGAACTAAAATTAAAAAAATAAATATTAAAATTAAACAATCTACATGAAATTAAACAATCTACTTGAAAATAATTCATGGGTCAAAAAGAAATCACAAGAGAAATTACAAAATATCCTGAAGTGAATAACAACAGAAATACACACATCAAAATTTGTGGATTGCAACCAAAGCGGTACCTAGAAGGAAACTCACAGCTCTAAATACTGCTATTAGAAAATTAGATCTAGGGGCGCCTGGGTGCCTCAGTGGGTTAAAGCCTCTGCCTTCGGCTCGGGTCATGATACCGGAGTCCTGGGATCGAGCCCCGCATTGGGCTCTCTGCTTAGCAGGGAGCGTGTTTCCTCCTCTCTCTCTCTGCCTGCCCCTCTGCCTATTTGTGATCTCTGTTTGTCAAATAAATAAATAAAATCTTAAAAAAAAAAAAAAAGAAAAAAGAAAATTAGATCTATAATCAACCATAAGATTTCATCTCAAGATATCTTAAAAAGGGCAAAGTAAACACAAAGTAAATAGAAGGAAAAATATAATGGAGAGGAGAAACTCATGCATTAGAACAGAAAACAGAGAAAATCTGATTCTTTGAAAAGACCAACAAAATTGACAACCATGAGGCTAGACTGAGATAATAGCAACAAGCAATTAGCAATGAACTTAAAAAAACTGTCATTTACAATAATATTTAAAAAAACACCTAAGAATATATCTAACAAAAGATAACCAAAAAATTTTTTTTCAAGATTTTGTTTATTTATTTGACAGACAGATCACAAGTAGGCAGAGAGGCGGGGGGGGGGGGGGGGGGGGGGGGGGGGGGGGGGGGGGGGGGGGGGGGGGGGGGCTCGATCCCAGGATCCTGGGATCATGACCTGAGCCGAAGGCAGAGGCTTTAACCCACTGAGCCACCCAGGCGTCCCTTTAATCATTTTTAATGATACATTTTAAATTGTTGATCTTCAAGGCACCCAAGTGGCTCAGTCAGTTGAGTGGCTTCAGCTCAGGTCACGATGTCAGAGTCATGGGATAAAGCCCCAAGTCCAGCTCCACACTCAGCAGGGAGTCTGCCTCAAGATACTCTCACTCCCCTTGCCATTCCCCCCTCTCTAAACTAAATAAATAAATCTTTAAAGAAATAAAAATAAATAAAACTGTTGGACTTCAAACACGCCATCAAGATATTGATGCAAATCAGAGATTGGAAGAAAGTATTTAAGACATATCTATCAGACAAAGGAATTGTATTCAGAATATGATTTTTAAAAATACTACAATTCCATAGTAAGACAAACAACTCAAATTTTTTAAATGGGCAAAAGATATGAACAGGCACTTTCCAGATGATGATGTATGAATGGCCAATAAGCACATGAACAGATGTTCTACATCATTATTTATTAGGAAAATGCAAATTAAAATCACAATGAAACACCCCTATACACCCCTAAAATCAGCTAAAATTGAAGACTTATTCCCATACACTGGTGGTAGAATAGAAAATAATGCCACCAATTTGGGAAATAGGCAATTTGTTAAAAAGGTAAACATACTCCTGACATAAGACCCAATCAACCTAAGATGGTAAACCTTAGTAAATAAATACCATCTTAGGTATTTATCAAGAGAAAAAAGAAACAAAACATTTTTCCACATAGAGACTTGAACATGGAAGTTCACAGCAGCTTTATTTTAATAACCTCAAAATGAAAATAACCCAACTATCCATCAAAATAGATGGCTAAACTAATCATGATATATCTATAATCAAATTCTGTTCAGAAATAATGATTTTGAGTGAAAAAAATCATGCAAAAATCATTGAGTGAAAAAAAATCATGCAAAAAGAGAACATATTATATGATTTCATTTATATAAAATCCTAGAACATGCAGACCACTATATGGTGAAAGGAAAAAGGTCAGTGGTGTCTGGGAACAGGAGTAGAGGAGGGAATGGATTGCAAAGGAACCCAAAAAATTTTTTCAGAGGGATGGAAATGGTATCTTGATTGTGGGGACACTGTTTTGGTTATTTACATATACCAAAGCTGATCATACTGTACACTTTAAGTATGTATACTATAAATGTGAAGTTTACTGTACTTCAATAATACCTCAAAAAATATTTAAAAATTTTTAATAGGAATTGGCAGGTCTCTAGGGCCAAAACCCACCATCCAAAACAATGGGAACAATCTCTACTAGGAACACTTAATATCAAGTATCAAGAAGCCATTAAGAGTCAAGTCCCATGTGACTCCCCCTGATAAACTGTCCTCATAGGAATTTCTTTACTGTCAGTGCAGGACTCAGATACTCCCATACCCCCTCTCATGAATAAGTACAAGCACAGTAATAAGTAAATAAATAAATATCAATAGTTCATATAATCAGTATGATTAACATCTTAGAAATTAAATCAATGTGATAGGGAATCCCTCCCTATAGGTCTCTCTTATTTCCAAAGGACTCAACAAAAACAATTTATCTAGTATTTTACAACACTTGTCATATGACAGTACTTGATTGCTTCTAAAAACCCAGATTAATTTCAAACTTCCCTTCCCATAAATATGGCAAGAGAAGACTTTGGTTTAAAGAATATAATCATAATTGTAGTGACTTCATAATTTCTTGTGTGCAGCACACCTTTGGGTCTCAGCTTCTAACCACAAGAGTGAAAAGTTTAACCAATTGTCAACTCCTTTCTGATCTACCAAGAATTTTCAGAGACCCTAGTTCATTCTCCAGGTGCAACTACTACTTAGACTTCATTAGAAAATTATTTCAGTTCATCTCAGTTTCCTTTACAGCCTCCGTTCATTATACCCAATCTTTAAATGCTGATGTTCTCCAGGGTTTCATCCTCTAGCCTCTTTTAGTCTCACTTCTCACCAATGGTTCTCAATCTCTTACAAAGGATTCCTATGCCCTAACTCCAGTGATTCTGAGTCAGAATAATAGACAAGGACCTGTTAATCTTTATACTTTTTAAAAGTTAACACTTTCTATTCCATTAAAAGCTTTTATCTGTTCACATTCTGTTCTCTATGAAAACAAAACAAAACAAAACAAAACAAAAAAAACCTTTTCCTTCTGGCTAACTGGATTATTCCTGGACTTTCAAGTCTGTTTAGGAGTGACTTGCTCAGGTAACTCTTCCCTTCTAAACTATCACTCCCCTTTCCCCAAGTGTTATATTAAATTCCTGTTTTAAAATATTTACTTACACCTTATCATGTTGATGTACTTGCCTATCTCCCCTTTTAAACTATTCTGTTTTTCTTGTCTGTATATCTAACAGATATATGTGTTATAGTCCATGAGATATTCAGCAAATGCTATCTGAAGGAATTAATTCCTTCCAATGAATACCGAGTTAATAAGAATCTCTTTTGTACCAACCAATAAAATATGGGAAAAGTTAGCACGTTCAGTCTACGAAATAATAAACCCGCCTTAAAGCCAAATAGTCTGAAAATAGGATTTCTTAGAGCCATTTTTACCAGTCCTTTCCATGTTCATCAATGTATTCATGAGTATATACTTGATGTCTGAAGACATGCAGGGCTTCACTGTCAATTCGTTCCATTTTTAATATAATTCATACTTTTCAAGCTAGGTTCTTCCCCCCTACATTAGGTTTAGACCTGCACTGTCCAATCAGGTAGGCACTAGCTACAGGTGGCTATTTAAATTTAAGATTAAATACAATTGAAAATTCAGTTCCTCAATCACACTGGCCACATTTCAAGTGCTCAAAAGCCATACGTGGCTACGGTCCTGAACAGTGTGGATACAGAACATTTTCTCATCATCACAGCAAGTTCTACTGGCCAGCACTGGCGACACAATTATAAATGGATCCCAGAAAACCTCACTTACTTCTTAGCTCCCACGATCTTCGTGCTCCTCTGCTGCTTAAAGGATGTGGGTTCCGGTGTCTAGCAAATCGCAAGCACATGAGTGAATGCTAGGGACCTCTGAATCCTGACCACAAAAAGACGAATCCCCCTGTGCCCAGAAGAAATGTAGCTCTCCCCCCGAAACTACCTCCAACGGAAAAAAGGCAAGACTTTTTAAGAAAAGTGTGTCGCCCTGTCTTCCTACAGAGTTAAGGCAGCTGACACCACCATAGTCTTCACCATAGCCTTCACCATTCCCAAAGCCCTGTCCCAGATAAAGGTTCTAAAGGGATGCGAAAAGAGAGGATACGGATATGGGAGGTACTGGAGATATAAAAGGAACAGAAATTAACGGGCGAGAAACTGAGTCCAAGGAGGTGGGCAACAGTCAGCGTTAAGTGGGGGGAAAAAAGGGAGACAGATCCGACCTAGAAGGGTGGGGCCTACGATGGGCTCTGATAAAACCAACTCCGAGCACGGGACAAAAGCGAGGGACCGCGCGCGTGTTGCGGGCTCCACAGCGCTACCCCTAAGGCATAACGGCCAAACCGAGAAACTCACGGCGGGCACTGCACCGAGTCTGGAAGACATCACTCCCTCTCCACGCCTAACAAATCCACCCAAGGGCTCCGGCCAGACCAACGCCACTTCCGCTCTCCTCTCCGCTCCCGGATGTGGAGTCAGCGCCGCGGATCCCAGGTCTGAAGGACTACTTCCGCCTGGCCGCTTCCAAGGGGGATGCGGCAGGAGTGAGTCACGTGACACGACTCCCTCCGCTGAGACCGCTCCCTGGGAAGCTGTAGGTGGGGTTTGGAGCCCCAAACAGGGCTTCAGGGCCCTTTCCTCGCGTTCCATCCCTTTGCGCGACACCCAATATCCCTTCACCCTCTTCCCCCCTCCAGCACGACAGTGGTCTTTCTAGGTGGAGATCAAATATCGCCCCTTTATTTATCTTAGAGAAATTACAGACCCATTCCCGCCCTCCCTCCCCCCAGGTAGAGAGGCATAGAGGCTCTTGGATTGCTGTGGGTGCAGGTATCCGAGGCAGTGGCTGAGCAGGAAAGAAGCCAGAAAAGAGGCAGGTGGTTGAAGGCTTGAGCCAGTCAGGGAATAACGGGGATGAATCTCTTCTCATCTGTTAGCTTCAGGCCTCTAAACTTGGCCTGTTTTGGAGTATTTTGTGTGTGGTCCCTAGGAGATGTGTTGGAGGAGCCCTTGCAATCTTCAGACAGACCATGTCTGACCCTCTCCCCTAGGGAGAGTGTTTTTGAGTCTCTCCTTAACGATACTCTGATGGGTTCTCGCAGAGGGACTGAGATGTGTTTTGTCACACCAACTGTACTTTCCCTTTCAAGGTGGCTCTATTGGCTCTGCTCAGAATGACTGTGTCTGTTTCTCTCAGAACGACTGCGTCCACTTCTTTCAGAGAGAGTACAGTGAGTTCTCTCTGAGGAACTGCGACCGCTCCTTTCAGAGGGCCTGTGCTGTCTTGTCCCAAAAGGACTATGTCCTCTCGCCTTTAAGGGAATGTGATGAGTTTTCTAAAAGAGACCGCAACTGTTCCTCGCAAGGGAATTGCGACATCTCCTCTTAGAGGGACAGCGACATCTCCTCTCAGAGGGACTGTGACATCTCCTCTCACAGGGACTCTGATGACTCCATTCAAAGGGACTGTGATGGCTCCTCTGAGAAGGACTTCGATGGCTCCTCTCAGAGGGACTGTGATGGCGCTTTAGAGAAGGACTTCGATGGCTAATCTCAGAGAGACTGTTATGGCACTTCTGAGGAAGACATTGGGGATCCTCTCAGAGGGACTATGATGTCTCTTCTGAGGAAGGCTTCAGTGGTTCCCCTTAGAGGGACTGTGATGTCTCATCCGAGGAAGACATCGATGGCTACTCTCAGAGGGCCTGTGCTGTCTTCTCTCAAAAGGACTATGTCCTCTCACCTCTAAAGGACTATGATGAGTTTTCTGAAAGAGACTGCAACTGCTCCTCTCAAGGGGATTGCAACAACTCCTCTTAGAGGGACTGCGAAATCTCCTTTCAGAGGGACTACAACATCTCCTCTAACAGGGACTCTGATGGCTCCTTTCAGAGGGACTGTGATGGCTCCTCTGAGAAGGACTTCGATGGCTCCTCTCAGAGGGACTGTGGTGGCTCTTCTGAAGAAGGCTTCGGTGGCTCCTCTTAGAGGGACTGTGATGTCTCTTCCATGGAAGACTTTGATGGGTCCTCTCAGAGGGACTGTGATAGCTCTTCTGAGGAAGACTTCATTGTTTCCCCTTCAGAGACTGTGATGTCTCATCCAGGAAAACTTCAGTGGCTTCTCTCAGAAGGAATGTGATGGCTCTTCTGAGGAAGGCTTGGTTGGCTCCTCTCAGAGGGACTGTGATGTCTCTTCTGAAGAAGGCTTCGGTGGCTCCTCTTAGAAGGACTGTGATGTCTCTTCTGAGGAAGACTTCGATGGCTCCTCTCAGAGGGACTGTGATGGCTCTTCTGAAAAAGACTTCAGTAGCTCTTCTCAGAGGGACTGTGAAGTCTATTCTGAAGAAGGCTTCGGTGGCTCCCCTTAGAGTGACTGTGATGTCTCTTACGAGGAAGTCTTCGATGGCTTCTCTCAGAAGTACTGTGATGGCTCTTCTGAAGGCAGCTTCGGTGGTTCCCCTTAGAGGGACTGTGGTGTGTCTTCTGCAGAAGGCTTCGTTGGCTCCTCTTAGAGGGATGGTGATGTCTCCTCTGAAGAAGGCTGCAGTGGCTCCTCTTATAGGGACTGTAATATCTATCTGAGGAAGATTTTGATTGCTCCTCTCAGAGGGACTCTGATGACTCTTTAGAGAAGGACTTTAGTGGCTACTCTCAGACTGTGATGGCTCTTCTGTGGAAGATTTTGGTGATTTTGGAAGATTTTGGACTCTGATATCTCCTCTGAGGAAGGCTTCAGTGGCTCCCCTTAGAGAGACTGTGATGTCTCTTCTGAGGAAGACTTCAATGGCTCCTCTCAGAGGGACTGTGATGTCTCCTCTGAAGAAGGCTTCGGTGGCTCCTCTTATAGGGACTGTGATATCTCTTCTGAGGAAGATTTCGATTGCTCCTCTCAGAGGGACTGTGATGGCTCTTCTGAGAAAGACTTCAGTGGCTCCTCTCACAGGGACTCTGAATGCTCTTTAGAGAAGGACTTCGATGGCTCCTCTCAGAGGGACTGTGATATCTCTTCTGAAGAAGGCTTCGGTAGCTCCACTTAGAGGGACTGTGATGTCTCTTCCGAGGAAGACTTCGATGGCAACTCTCAGAGGGCCTGTGCTGTCTTCTCTCAAAAGGGTTATGTCTTCTCACCTCAAAAGGACTGTGATGAGTTTTCTGAAAGAGACTGCGACTGCTCCTCTCAAGGGGACTGCGACATCTCCTCTGAGAGAGACTGCGAAATCTCCTCTCAAAGGGACTGTGACATCTCCTCTCACAGGGACTCTGATGGCTCCTTTCAGAGGGACTGTGATGGCTCCTCTGAGAAGGACTTCAATGACTCCTCTCAGAGGGACTGTAGTGGCTCTTCTGAAGAAGGCTTCATTGGTTCCCCTTCAGGAACTGTGATGTCTCATCCAAGGAAGACCTCAGTGGCTTCTCTCAGAAGGAATGTGATGGCTCTTCTGAGGAAGGCTTGGTTGGCTCCTCTCAGAGGGACTGTGATGTCTCTTCTGAAGAAGGCTTTGGTGGCTCCTCTTAGAAGGACTGATGTCTCTTCTAAGGAAGACTTCGATGGCTCCTCTCAGAGGGACTGTGATGGCTCTTCTGAGAAAGACTTCGGTGGCTCTCCTCAGAGGGACTGTGATGTGTATTCTGAAGAAGGTTTCGGTGGCTCTTCTTAGAGGGACTGTGATGTCTCTTCCGAGGAAGACTTCGATGGCTCCTCTCAGAGGGACTGTGATGGCTCTCTGAAGAAGGGTTCGGTGGCTCCTCTTATAGGGACTGTGATATCTCTTCTGAGGAAGA